>NC_038254.2:41142844-41317720 GCF_000004515.6 Glycine max | reverse complement strand
TCCCGAGGTTCTTCATACTCTGGGCTCTGTCCCTCGACACCTGTAGAAAGACCAAAAACATAGGTATTAGTGGTGTTTGGTATGTTGAAGTAAGGTAAGGTCTGAAAACCCATTTCCTGGGCATCTTCCCATGAAGGAACATGGTTCCTCACCAACTGAATGAGTGGTGCTACAAGTATAGAAAAATATGGGACAAACCTTTTGTAAAGTTTGTTAAGTCATGGAAGCCCCAAATTTTTCTTATACTTGGTGGAGTGGGCCACTCAAGAATGACCTTTATTCTCTTAGGGTTCATGGGAACCCCTTGATCACTATATGAAAAATTAAGAAAAGTAATGCAATAAAACATACCTTTTTCTGTATTTTCATGTTGATTATTCCTACCAAAAAGTATGACAAACCTAAGGTTTCCCATATGAGTACCTAAGTTTGTATTAAAACCAAAAATAAGAACAAACCTACCTAATGAGTCCCTATGTACACACACCATGAAGATGTTAGGTGTACGAGTGATTTTACAAAAGAGGGTTACACCACTCAAAATATTCATCATACCACCTATTTTAGGGACTTGGTGCCTAATAATACCTATTTTGGGCACCAACAAAGCACAAGGATTTAAGCTCTTGCGAACCAAACCCTCATCCAACAACTTCTTTACTTGAGGAATAAACTCAAGCCCAAGAGGTGTGGCAATGCTAGCAAGTGTCTTTTTACAAAAGAGAAAAAGTGGAGGTTGTCTAAGAGGGAGAGTTTCTTTCATGTTTGTCTTTGTTGTAAAATGAGTTTCCTTCTTAGCTAAATTCTTGGAGGAGACACTTACCTCCTTACACTTCTCTTTAACCACTAATGGTTGTCCTTCTTCTTGGGGGTAAATTTCTTCACTAGATTCTTTCCCTTTTGCTTCTTCACTTTCACTAGAGGAAGGTGAAGTAGTAGCCTCATCTTGGCTACTATAAATGTCTTGGCCCCTCGTAATCATGGTTTTAGTGGTGGGGCATTGAGAAGTAATGTGTCCTTTTCCAAGACATTTAAAGCACTTTATAGAGCTAGTTTTCTCTTGCATACTAGCCTTAGGGGCTTGCTTTTCTATTGTCTCCCCCTTATCATCTTTGGGCTTAGAAGGTGTCACCCCTAAGATGCCTTGACCTTGGTCTTTCTTTGGATAAGAGTGAGAGCCATAACATTTTGATGTAAACTTCTTTTTAATTTGTTGCTCTACCCTTATTTCCCAATCTAAGTTAGCCTCTACACTGTCCTTCCCATGGAAGTATGAGAGGTTAATGTTAGCCTCTTGAGGATTTCTTTCCTTTTCTCTTCTATGGAAGTGAGGTCTAAGATGTGACCTATGCCTTCCTTCGTAATAGTCACAGAGTTCTTCACTTAGGCTCTTGCAAGAGTTATGACTACTATAGGAGGCATGTTTTTCTCTTTTCATTTCTTTCATTATTTTTCTTCTTTCTTCCTCTCTTATTTTCTTTCTTTCATCTTGACTTATTTCTTCCACTCTTTTTTTTTTCCTTTTTCTTTTCTCTCTTGTTTTTCTTTCCATAACTTTAGGGAACTCAACTCATCTAAGATTCTAGATAAAGGGTCTTTATGACTAGTACCCTCGCCATTTACACTAGATGAATGATGACTCATGTTGGTTCCTAAGTTGTGGTTCTTTCTTGTTGGAGGTTTGAAAACAAAAGGTAAAAGAAACTATGGTTGAAACTAACCAAAATAAACACTAAAATAGGTGTGAAAGATACGGTAAAAAAACTAATTGGTAAAAGGAAAGCTATCTAGGCGGTTTGACAATGGAAGGTAAAGGAAATAAACTATGAAAGTAAGCAAGAAAAGTAAACTAGGTGAATCCTAAGAGTGTTTGGATGACCACATTCAAGGTTCCCAACAAAACACTCACTATCCTAAGGAAAAATTGCCTAAAATTATTACACACAAATGGAAGTTTGGTAACCTATTGGAGGCTCCCAACACACTTCCAATGAAAGGCCTTTTTCTTACAAAACTTGAAAGCAATGAAGCTAAGTAAATTGCAAATTACAAAATTACAAAATGGTCCTCAATTTTGGTGGTTGTTCTCTCTTTGGTGATTCACTCAATTTGGAGTGCTTCTTAATCCAATAGCTCTTAAGGTGGTTGGCCCCTTGCTTCTTGACTCAAATTCTTCAAGGGATGGCACCAATCCTCCTTCCAATTCCCTATATGGCAACCCACAAACAAGGAAACAAACAGACAAGCAATAACCAAAGACCAAAAAAAATGAAATGATAGCTAAACCAATGGAGTCTTAACAAGACAATTTTTCAAGGATTATTCAACAATTAAAGCAATGAAAAGGACATAGAAGCAAGTTAGGACTCAAAGAGAAACTTAGAATGGCTCTAGAGTAGAGTAAAAAAACTGCAAAAAAAAAAGACTCAACAAACCTCTAGCTTTGGCACTTGTTTTCACACTAATTTTCAATTGAAATTTAGGAACTAAGATTGGCATAAAGTAGGCACCAATTATAGAATAAATTTTGAGCCAAAACAACAAGCACACTTCCCTTTCACCTTTTTTTTTTTCTGGATACTGTTTTTTTCCTGCAAACTTGTGTGATTTTTTGTATTTTTTCCTTTTATCCAAATCAATTTTTTTTTCTTTTTTTATAAATTTTTTCCAGATGTCTAGAAAATTCAGTAAAAATTTCAGCTCAAAATTCGAAGTAACCAATTCTTAGTAATTTTTACATGTTTGTATGTCCAAGCTGCCAGCACCAGCGATTTTTTTTAAGCATGGTATATTGATTGCCTTGGGCTTACTTTCAACCCTCTTATGTATGTTGAACTCACTAGGATTGTTTACCACAGTTTTAGGAGTTCAATATTCACTTAGTATCAACATTTCAGCCAGCAATTCAATCACCAAAACTCAAATTCACAATAGACACAATCATAAGGAAACCTAAAAGTTCAAGAAAAGGTTCACAATCAAAGACTCTCTAAGAATTTTGCATGAACATGTTAAGGACTAATTAACATGAAAGATTTGACTCAAATAAAATAATAGGCTAAAAGAATTTCATACACTCATGAACAAATGAGTTAGACAAAGAAACAAGAAAATAAAATTCAACACAACATAAGAAATCTTATGTGACAAGTTTCATGATTAGACATGACTTCTATGACAAAACTACAATAGGTGAACAAGTCACTCTAGATTTTTGAGGTTTTCTTATACTTTAATATTTTTGTAAGAATTTTATGGTTTGGGTTTCAGCCACAAAAAATAACAAGACAAAACTCAAAGGAACCTAAACTCAACACAATTCATGGTTCAAGAACAAGAACAAGAAATTTGAACCATAGAAAATCAAATCTAGCTTCTATAGCAAGTTTAATCAGTGGAAACTCTAAAGAATCATGTTAAAAACATTTAGCACAAGGCATGTGAGGAGATACATGGAGAAAAAAATGAAGAAACAACAATGGAAGAGAAGGTAAAGCAAAAAATTAATGAAGGTTCAAGGGGCACCTACTTGAAGCTCTTGTGCTCTGATTACCACTTGATGGAAACTTGCTTGTGGGGCTTCTATGGAGGCTGGATCTTTGAGCTTCAATGGGGTCCTTTAATGGTGATTTTCCACCATGGAGATGCAGTGGAAGACAAAAGAAAAGAGGTGAGAGGAGGCGCCATCCATTAAGGAATAAGCCACGGAAGAAAGAGCTTCACCACCAAGATGAGCCTTGGATACGAAGCTTGGAGAGGATGCTTCAATGGAGGAAAAGAAAGAGGGAGAGAAAGAGAGAGGTGTAGATGCAATTGCCTTTGATGTTTTGATGATGATCATGATGATATGATGCAATTGATGCAAATGAGCTTTTCAAGATTAAATTCAAGACAATACTTCAAGATTACAAGTAACAGCATCAAGATGATCACTAGTTTATTAGGAAGGGAATTCCTAATTGAATTAGCAAAAGGTTTGGCCAAGTAATTTAAATTAAAAAGTGTTTTTCAAAGGATTTACTCTCTGGTAATCGATTACCAGAGGATGTAATCGATTACCAGTGGCCAAATATGTTTTATAACAGCTACTAAAATTTGAATTCGAAATTTTAGACTGTGTAATCGATTACACAATTTTGGTAATCGATTACCAGCAGTTAATAAACGTTTTAATTCAAATTTTAAAAGCTGTAATCGATTACACAATTCCTGTAATCGATTACCAGACAGGATTTTCAGAAAAATATTTCTAAGAGTCACAACTTTTCAAAGGCTTTATTCATGACTACCATTGGTCTATATATATGTGACTTATAACACGAATTTGCTAAGAGTTTTTCAGAACAACAAGTGTTTATCCTCTCAAAGAGCAAAATCATTTTATCCTCTTAAGAATTCCTTGGCCAATTCAATTGCAATTCATTAAGGAATTATTTGAGTGCTCAATCTGTAAAATCTATCTCTTTCTAGAGAGATTCATTCTTTTTCTTCTCCTCATTCTCTAAGGGATTAAGAGACCGTGGGTCTCTTGTTGTAAAGGAATTCTAAACACAAAGGAAGGATTGTCCTTGTGTGTTTAGAACTTGTAAAAGGAATTTACAAGATAGTGGAACTCTCAAGCGGGTTGCTTGGGGACTGGACGTAGGCACAAGGGTGTGGCTGAACCAGTATAAATCTGAGTTTGCACTTTCTCTTCCCTTAATCTCCTTTGTTTATTATTGCTTTATATTTATATTCAATTTTTTTTATTTGAATCAATATTTAAGAAGTTCATTATTAAGGGAATTTATAACTTGAATAAAAAGTGAAATAGATTTTTAATTGGGGAAGTAGTTTGGAATATCTTAATTCAACCCCCCTTCTTAAGATATCTGAGGCCACTTGTCTAACAAGTGGTATCAGAGCTTCATTCTTGTATAAAGTTTAGAAGCTTCAAGAAAAAGATGGCCTCAGCAAACTCCTTATTTCCAGAAGGGAATTCTATCAATAGACCTCCAATCTTTAATGGAGAGGGTTACCATTACTGGAAAACCCGAATGTAAATTTTTATTGAGGCAATAGATCTAAATATTTGGGAAGCCATAGAAATAGGGCCTTATATATCCACCACAGTGGAAAGAGTTTCAATAGATGGTAGTTCATCAAGTGAAAGCATAACTATAGAAAAACCTAGAGATAGATGGTCTGAAGAGGATAGAAAACGAGTACAATACAACTTAAAAGCCAAAAATATAATAACATTTGCCCTGGGAATGGATGAATATTTCAGGGTTTCAAATTGTAAGAGTGCTAAGGAAATGTGGGACACTCTTCGATTAACACATGAAGGAACTACAGATGTTAAAAGATCTAGGATAAATGCACTAACTCATGAGTATGAATTATTTAGAATGAATGCAAATGAAAATATTCAAAGCATGCAAAAGAGATTTACACATATAGTAAATCATCTAGCAGCCTTAGGCAAAGAATTTCAAAATGAGGATCTCATAAACAAGGTGTTAAGATGTTTAAGTAGAGAATGGCAACCCAAAGTAACGGCCATTACTGAGTCAAGAGATTTGTCTAATATGTCCCTTGCCACTTTATTTGGAAAGTTGTAGGAACACGAGTTGGAACTATTGAGATTACATCAACATGAAGAAAATGACAAGAAAAAGAAAGGAATTGCTCTTAAAGCATCATCCTCAATTCAAGAAGAAAGTGATCAGGATAATGATCCAGATGATGATGATGATCTAAGTTTCTTTGTAAGAAGATTCAACAAGTTTCTTAAAGTAAGGGGAAATCAGAGGCGACCCAATTTTAAATCAAAGAGAAGGACAAAAAATTCATCCTCTACTCTAAAATGCTTTGAATGCAATCAACCTGGACATCTGAGGGTTGATTGTCCCATCTTCAAGAAAAAGATGGAAAAATATGAAAAGAAAAATCATAGTGAAAAGAAACTGAAGAAAGCATACATCACATGGGATGAAAATGATATGGAATCTTCTAAAGATTCTGAAAATGAAGAGATAAATCTCTGCCTTATGGCTAAAAGTTACGAAAGTGATGAAGAGGTAACATCTTCGAATAACGTATCTATTTCTTTTGATGAATTGCAAGATGCATTTGCTGATCTGCATAAAGAGTCAATTAAACTTGCAAAATTAGTTTCATCTTCAAAGAAAACAATTTCAAATTTAGAAAATGAAATTTCGAAATTAAACAAAGAATTAGATCTTCTTAGAAATGAAGTCTCAATTTCTAAAACAAATGAAAAAGTTAATATCTCCATTATTTCTGACAAGAAAATATCAGATTCTTGTAGTTGTTGTGATAAATATGCAAAAGAAATTAAAGAGTTGAAAAATTCACTTACAAAATTTTCATATAGTAAAAATAATTTAGATGTTATATTAAGTAAACAAAGATATGTGTCTAATAAAAATGGAGTAGGGTATAAATCTGAAAAACAACAAAAGTTTCATAAAAACTTTTCCACTTCCACACAAAAATGTAATTCTAATTCTATCACTTGTTTTTACTGTGGAAGAAGAGGACATGGCATATCAACTTGCTACTTCAAGAAAAATTACAGTAACATTAAAATGATATGGGTTCCAAAAGGATCCTCAATTTATACTAACATGCAAGGACCCAATAAAGTTTGGGTACCTAAGTCAAAAACTTAATTATGTAGGTATCTTTGAGAAAGAAGTGGTACATAGATAGCGGATGCTCAAAACATATGACTGGAGATGCATCAAATTTTACACACATCTCTCCAAAGAAAAGTGGGCATGTAACATATGGTGACAACAACAAAGGTAGAATCCTTGGAGTGGGTAAAATAGGTACAAATTCTTCAAACTCCATTGAAAATGTTCTACTTGTTGAAGGCCTTAAGCACAACCTGCTTAGTGTTAGTCAATTATGCGACAAAGGCTATCTAGTATCATTTGATTCTCAGAAATGTCTTATAGAACATAAGCATGACATTAATATAAAGCATGTAGGACATAGAGTCAATAATGTTTACATGATAGACTTAAGCATAAAACTAGAAAACAATCATTGCTTTCTTAGCAAACATGATGATCCATGGTTATGGCATAAAAGAATTGCTCACATAAACATGGATCACTTAAATAAATTAATTTCAAAAGATTTAGTAGTTGGTTTGCCTAAATTGAAATTTGAAAAAGATAAACTATGTGATGCATGTCAAAAGGGCAAACAAACAAGAGTCTCATTCAAACCTAAAAATGTTGTTTCAACCACTCAACCCTTACAATTATTGCATATGGATTTATTTGGTCCATCTAGAACCATGAGTTTTGGAGGAAATTACTATGCTTTAGTTATAGTTGATGATTTCTCTAGATATACTTGGACATTATTTATTACACATAAAAGTGATCCATTCCAAGCATTTAGAAAACTAGCTAAAGTCATACAAAACAAGAAAAATCTTAAGATTGCATCCATTAGAAGTGATCATGGGGGTGAATTTGAAAATAAAGATTTTGAATTATTTTGTGATGAACATGGTATTGAACACAATTTTTCTGCACCTAGAACCCCTCAACAAAATGGAGTTGTTGAGAGGAAAAATAGGTCATTGGAAGAAATTGCAAGAACTTTATTAAATGATACTTCTCTTCCAAAGTATTTTTGGGCTGAAGCTGTCAATACTGCATGTTACATCATGAATAGGGCCTTGGTAAGACCCATTTTAAAGAAAACCCCATATGAGTTATATAATGGTAGAAAACCTAATATTTATCATCTACATGTTTTTGGTTGCAAGTGCTTTGTGCTTAATAATGGTAAAGATAATCTAGGAAAATTCGATGCAAAATCTGATGAAGGTATTTTTCTTGGATATTCATTACAAAGCAAAGCATATAGGATATATAATAAAAGAATTATGAATATCGAGGAATCCATTCATGTTACCTTTGATAAATCTAATGCTATCTTGTCAAGAAAAAATATGCTAGATGATATTGCAGATTCTTTAGAACATATGAATATTCATGAACAAGATTCCAAAGGAAATGATAAAGGAAACAATGAAGATCCTCCAGAAGAAGTCAAATCCAATGATGAACTTCCAAGAGAATGGAAAGCTTCAAGAGATCATCCCCTCGACAACATTATTGGTGATATCTCAAAAGGGGTAACAACTAGACATTCTCTTTAAGATTTATGCAATAATATGGCTTTTGTATCTATGATTGAACCTAAAAATATAAAAGAAGCCATAGTAGATGATAACTGGATCATTGCCATGCAAGAAGAACTGAACCAATTTGAAAGAAACAATGTGTGGAAATTAGTAGAAAAACCTGAAAATTATCCTGTCATAGGAACAAAATGGGTTTTTAGAAATAAATTAGATGAACATGGTATAATTATTAGAAATAAAGCCAGGTTAGTAGCAAAAGGGTATAATCAAGAAGAAGGAATAGACTATGAAGAAACATATGCTCCTGTTGCAAGATTAGAAGCCATTAGAATGCTTTTGGCTTATGCATCCATAATGGATTTTAAACTTTATCAAATGGATGTTAAGAGTGCCTTTCTAAATGGTTTAATTCAAGAAGAGGTATATGTTGAACAACCCCCTGGTTTTGAAATTCCTGATAAACCAAACCATGTTTATAAATTACAAAAGGCTCTTTATGGTTTGAAACAAGCCCCTAGGGCATGGTATGAACGCTTAAGCAATTTTCTTCTAGAAAAAGAATTCTCTAGAGGTAAAGTGGATACCACATTGTTCATAAAGAGAAAGCATAATGATATTTTGTTGGTTCAAATATATGTTGATGATATAATTTTTGGATCCACTAATGATTCATTGTGCAAGGAGTTTTCCCTTGATATGCAAAGTGAATTTGAAATGTCAATGATGGGAGAACTAAAGTACTTTCTGGGATTACAAATCAAGCAAACTCAAGAAGGTATATTCATCAATCAATCCAAGTACTGCAAGGAATTGATCAAAAGATTTGGGATGGATAGTGCAAAACACATGTCTACACCGATGAGCACTAGTTGTTACTTAGATAAAGATGAATCTGGTCAGTCTATTGACATAAAACAATATCGAGGTATGATCGGATCTCTTCTTTATTTATCTGCTAGTAGACCTGATATTATGTTTAGTATATGTATGTGTGCTAGGTTTCAATCCAACCCCAAACAATCACATTTAAGTGCAGTAAAGAGAATCATGAGATATCTATTAGGAACAATCAATTTAGGATTATGGTATCCTACGAATTCAACATGTAACTTAATAGGATATTCTGATTCTGATTTTGCCGAATCTAAAACTGATAGAAAAAGTACAAGTGGAACTTGTCAATTCATTGGATCGGCTCTTGTCTCATGGCATAGTAAGAAACAAAACAGTGTTGCTTTATCTACTGCTGAAGCGGAGTATATCTCTGCCGGTAGTTGTTGTGCACAGATTTTATGGATGAAGCAGCAATTATCTGACTATGGCATAATTCTTGATCGCATACCTATTAAGTGTGACAATACTAGTGCCATAAATCTATCCAAAAACCCAGTTCAAAACTCTAGAACTAAACATATACAGATTAGACACCACTTTCTTAGAGATCATGTCCTAAAGGGAGATTGTGTATTAGAATTTGTTGATACTAAGAATCAACTTGTTGATATTTTCAAAAAACCTCTCCCCAAGGAAGTGTTCTTCTCTATTAGAAGAGAATTAGGCCTCTTAGATGTAAGAGATTTAGAAAAATAGGGATTGATTGATTGATTGATTGATTTACTCTTATTTATTGATTGTAGATTATTTTGTTTGATCTTGTTTGAATTCTTGTTATTATGATAAAATGTATGATTTCTTGTGTATATAATAATTGAATGATTGAATTAAGTGCATTAGTAGTGATAATTAATCATATTGGATGTGTTTTAGCATAAACATAAGATATTCTCTTAAGAAACTAGCCTAGGATAGGCTCTGGTAATCGATTACCATCCAGTGTAATCGATTACACATGAACAGGCAGCCTGTAATCGATTACAACATCCTGTAATCGATTACCAGTAGGCTTATTGGTCCTGTAATCGATTACCAATCCCTGTAATCAATTACAATACGTCCTCTTCTATAAATACTCACGAAATCAGAGCTGCTACGCAGCCAAAGCCTCTTCCACGTTTTCCTCCATACCTAAAACTTCAAATCTTCGAATCTCACTCAATTCTTCACCAAATCACGTCCCGTAAAGCCCAATCTTCCTCTTTTTCACTCCTCTTTCACTTCCACCGATCAAAATCGACAAAAACTTCATCAAATGGCAGATCCATCAAAGAAGAGAAAGGGATCATCCTCCACCGCTGCTGCTGCTGCCCATCGCCGCCACGGCCCATCCGGAGCACCCACAGCACCTATTAATCCTTCTTTGTCATCTCCAAGATCATCAACATTGTTTTCATCTGATGATCAGCGTCTACGGTACCTTTCACAGTTTTCTTCTAGAATAATCTTAGACCCTAAGTACCTAGACGTAGAATTCTTTAATGATGAAACGTTTGATTGCTATCAAGTGTTTCAAAATTCTGGTCTTGTTGATTTCATGTCATTAAAATTGCCATATTATCCTGAACTTGTAAAGGTCTTCTACTGCAATTTAAAAATTCAGGATGGCATTATTATTTCTGAGGTGCATGGTATTTCTATGGTCATTGATCAGTCACTGTTCTTTTCTTTGACTCATTTACCCAGTCAAGGTGCACCTTTTGAGGGCACCATTGTTGATGACTGGAAATTTGATTATTCGAGTCATGATGCTCGTCGCATGGTCTGCAATGATCAAGCTGAAATGACCAGTAGATTGCTGGCCGGGTCATTAACATTTGATAGTCGCATCATGCACTATATAATTGTTAGGATTTTGCTTCCTTGGTCTTCAAATTTAGCACAAGCCTCTGAGGAGGATTTGATTCTTATGTGGGCTTTTCTTACCGGTCGTCAGATCGACTGGGCCCATTTGGTTTGGTACCGAATGCATAAGGCATTACGGGCTAATGCACCTCTTCCTTATCCACATTTGATTACTCTGTTTTTTCATCATTTTCAAATTCCGCTTGATGATGAACCCTTTGTTCAAGTCAAGCGTTCCTTTGCAATTGGTGCTGATGCAGTGACCTCCTTTGTGTATCGTAAAGATCGGAATGGTCAATGGCTGAAGAAGGATGCACTCCCTCCTCAAGATGAACGTACTCCTTCACCTCCTCCTCCATGCGAAGATTCCGCACTCATGAATGAAGTCCTCTCCGAATTACGGGGTCTTCGTTCTTATGTTGGTGACCGCTTCGACTCGTTAGATACACGCTTTGCCGGTATGGACATTCGCCTCACACAACTTGAAGAGGATGTCGGATACATTCGTCAGAGTTTCGATCTTCCACCACCACCTCCGTCTTCTTAGACTTTAGTTTCTGATTATATGTCTTTAATAAGCCGTGTATTTTGGCTGTTTAAGTTTCTTAGAGTTTCAATTATTACGCTAAGTACTTTATTTATTTATCTTGTGGTTCTTTGGATTTCAGCCTTTTCTGCTTTGACATTATGTGGTTGTTGATGTTTTGAGTTATTTGGATTCTGGTTGATTATTTCTTGTTTGAGAATTTGGCTGGTTATGCCTTATACTCCATTGTTATATCTTTCTACTCCATTATTATGTTTGTGTTGATTCCCTAGTTCTTTGGCTTTTTGATGTTGCCAAAGGGGGAGAAAAGGTTGGTTGTAGAAAAAGCTTAACAACCTTAGAAATCAAGTGATCATAAATTCCGAAATATAGGGGGAGTAAACGCAACGCACATTTTATCTATATACATACAATTTTTTGTTGCTTGCTTGAATCTTGATTTCAGGTATTGTATTGTCATCATCAAAAAGGGGGAGATTGTAGATGCAATTGCCTTTGATGTTTTGATGATGATCATGATGATTGTGTTGAGTTATTTGTGACTCTTAAAAATATTTTTCTGAAAATCCTGTCTGGTAATCGATTACAGGAGATTGTGTAATCGATTTCAAGACAATACTTCAAGATTACAAGTCACAACATCAAGATGATCACTAGTTTATTAGGAAGGGAATTCCTAATTGAATTAGCAAAAGGTTTGGCCAAGTAATTTAAATTAAAAAGTGTTTTTCAAAGGATTTACTCTCTGGTAATCGATTACCAGAGGATGTAATCGATTACCAGTGGCCAAATATGTTTTATAACAGCTACTAAAATTTGAATTCGAAATTTTAGACTGTGTAATCGATTACACAATTTTGGTAATCGATTACCAGTAGTTAATAAACGTTTTAATTCAAATTTTAAAAGCTGTAATCGATTACACAATTCCTGTAATCGATTACCAGACAGGATTTTCAGAAAAATATTTCTAAGAGTCACAACTTTTCAAAGGCTTTATTCATGACTACCATTGGTCTATATATATGTGACTTATAACACGAATTTGCTAAGAGTTTTTCAGAACAACAAGTGTTTATCCTCTCAAAGAGCAAAATCATTTTATCCTCTTAAGAATTCCTTGGCCAATTCAATTGCAATTCATTAAGGAATTATTTGAGTGCTCAATCTGTAAAATCTATCTCTTTCTAGAGAGATTCATTCTTTTTCTTCTCCTCATTCTCTAAGGGATTAAGAGACCGTGGGTCTCTTGCTGTAAAGGAATTCTAAACACAAAGGAAGGATTGTCCTTGTGTGTTTAGAACTTGTAAAAGGAATTTACAAGATAGTGGAACTCTCAAGCGGGTTGCTTGGGGACTGGACGTAGGCACAAGGGTGTGGCCGAACCAGTACAAATCTGAGTTTGCACTTTCTCTTCCCTTAATCTCCTTTGTTTATTATTGCTTTATATTTATATTCAAATTGTTTTATTTGAATCAATATTTAAGAAGTTCATTATTAAGGGAATTTATAACTTGAATAAAAAGTGAAATAGATTTTTAATTGGGGAAGTAGTTTGGAATATCTTAATTCAACCCCCCCTTCTTAAGATATCTGAGGCCACTTGTCTAACAAGAGGGGGGAGCACGAAATTGAAGGAAGAAAAAGGGAGAGAAGTTGAACTTTGAAGTGTATCTCATAAGACTTTCATTCATTAAAGTTACAACAAGTGTTACACATGCTTCTATTTATAGACTAGGTAGCTTCCTTGAGAAGCTTTCTTGAGAAAACTTCCTTGAGAAGCTTCTTTGAGAAAGCTTCCTTGAGAAGCTAGAGCTTAGCTACACACACCCCTCTCATAACTAAGCTCACCTCCTTAAGAAGCTTCCTTAATAAGATTCCTAAAGAAGCTAGAGCTTAGCTACACACACCTTTCTAATAGCTAAGCTCACCTCCTTGAGATGAGAAGCTAGAGCTTAACTACACACCCCTATAATAGCTAAGCTCACCCCCATGACAAAAATAAATGAAAATACAAAAAATTCCCTAATACAAAGACTACTCAAAATGCCTCGAAATACAAGGCTAAAAACCTATACAACTAGAATGACAAAAAATACAAGGTCCAAACGAAGGAAAAACCTATTCTAATATTTACAAAGATAAGCGGGCTCATACTTAGCCCATGGGCTCGAAATCTACCCCAAGGCTCATGAGAACCCTAGGGCCTTCCCTTGGATCTCTGACCCAATCTACTTGGAGTCTTCTATCCAATGCCCTTGTGGGGTAGGATTGCATCAATTCCTTTTCTATGATTAATTGCCCTTGGTGGTTCCAAGAAGCATGGGCTAGACATAAGGATCATCAACCTCTTGTCCAAAATACTTGAAATGCTTTTCATTTCCTTGTTCACCAGAAACTAGATGAGGTACATTCCAAGTCAAAGTGGTTTAATGATAATGCTTTTGGAAATGTATTCCAGATGAAAAGAAGATTGGAAGCTAGATTAGCAGGAATCCAGAGGGAACTTGATATGAACCCCACATCTAACTTAATTCGTCTTGAAGCTCATCTCCAATCTAAGTTTCGTGATGTTCTGAAACAAGAAGAAATTCTCTGGTTTTAGAAATCAAGAGAGGAATGGATCAAGTTCGGTGATTGTAATACTACTTATTTTCACACTCACACGATGACTAAACAAAGGAGGAATACCATTCATACTCTTATGTTAGATTTAGGGACTTGGTGTTGTGATGTTGTTGTCCTCAAAGATGAGGCAAAAAAGTATTTCCAAAAATCTTTTTTGCCTTCCCATGGATCAATCTTTTGATGCTTTTCTTTAAGTTCTCAAGTTCTCTACTTTAAGTGTGGATGCTTGCCATTCTCTCACGACGGAAGTGACTTTGGAGGAAGTCAGAAGGGCTATTATGAGCATAAAGGCCTACAAGTCCCTTGGGCTAGATGGTTTCCAGCCATTCTTCTTCAAAATGTATTGGGAGATTATGAAGAAAGACTTTTGGGACCTAGTTCATGATACTTTCAAAAATGGATTCTATGAGGATAAGATTGTTGAAACTCTTATTGTTCTTGTTCCAAAAATTGACCATCCGAAACATTTCAAGGACTTCAAACCTATAAGCTTGTGTAATGTTATCTACAAGATCATTACCAAGGTTATTGTTCAAAGGCTTCGTCCCTTCCTTGATGAGCTTATTAGTCCCCTTTATGGTAGTTTCATTCCTAGTCATGGTACTATTGAGAATGCTATTGTGGCACAAGAAATAATCTATTTTATGAACCATTCTAAGGCTAAGAAGGGGAATGTTGCTTTTAAGACTGATCTTGAAAAGGCTTATCATAGGGTGAGTTGGGATTATTTAAAAAAGGTTCTTCATGATTTTGGTTTCCCTCAAGCTACTATATCTCTTATCATGTGGTGTACTAGAGCCTCCTCTCTGTTTGTCTTATGGAATGGAGCAAGGACTAATTTCTTTAAACCTACTAAGGGTCTCAGGAAAGAAGACCCTCTCTCCCCCTATCTCTTTGTGATCTATATAGAGAAACTGTCCATTTATATCCAATAACTTGTTGGATGGAATTTGGCAATCTATTTCCATAGATAGAGAAGGCCCCAAGGTTTCCCATCTCCTCTTTGTCGATGATATTCTTCTCTTTTGTAAAGGAAATGCTAATCAAATGCAGCTGATTCAGGAAAATTTGGCAACATTTTGTAATGAATTTGGTTTAATGGTGAACTTTGTCAAGTCCAAGCTAATGTGTTCCAAAGGTATTAGAAGATTTAAATGGAAATGATTACAAATTGTTTTGGGTGTTCATGAGTTTTAAGACCTTGGCCAGTTTTTGATTTTTCCCTTTGTAAAAGTTAGGGTCAACAAGGCTTTCTTCTCTTCAATTATGGAGAGCATCCAAAAGTGTTTGGCTACTTGGAAAGCTAAACTCTTAAATCATGCTAGTAGATTTTGCTTGGTTAAATTAGTTCTTGCTTCCCTTCTTGTGTATCAAATGCAATTGTTTCTCCTCCCAAAAACTTTGTGTGAAAATATAGATAGGATGGCCAAAAACTTTATTTGGTCCCAATATCAAAATACATGCGATTGGGATATGGTTAGCTGGGACAAGGTCACTATTCCTAAAGCTAATTAATGGGAGGCTGGGTGTTAGGAGAGTGCATGAAACAAACATATCCCTCCTAGGTAAACTTTCTTTGAGTATGTTGGAAAAAAGATACTCTTTGGGTCCCGCTTCTTTCCCAAAAATACCTAAAAGATAGTCATTTTATGAGTGCCATGTGCAAGGATTGGGCTTCCTATGTTTAGCGAGGCATTATTAAAGCTAAAGATGAGTTTTTGGAGGGCTTTAAATTCAAACTTGTTGCAAGAGATTCTTCTATCTGGTTCTCTGAATGGACCAAATCGGGTATACTTTGTCCATGGTTCCTTTCATCCATTTCTCAGAAGTCCATATCAATTTCAGGGAGATTATCATAATGGCCACTAGTATTGGCATAATCTCCATACTATTATGCCTCAAAATTGCATTTCCTCTTTCTAGGAAGTGGAGCCCCTCATTGCTTCAACCATGCTTGACATGAGTTTAGAACCCTGCCTCTAATGGCATCTATTCTTCTACCTCAACTTATAAATGACTTTCTTTTGTGGGCCTTTCTACTACCCAGGTGCCTCATGCTCATTTTAAGTGGCTTTGGAAGTTGAAAATCCCAGAGAAAATATGCATCTTCTTCTAACTTATCCTTCAGGATTTTCTCCTAACTAATGCTACTAGATAACACAAATACATGGCTTCATTTGCAGCTTGCCCTCATTTCTCTTACCATGCCGAAGATGTTCTCCAATGTCTTAGATACTGTCCTCATGCTTTGGAAATTTGGATGAGAGTGGGCCTTCTTTCTCAATAGAATTTCAATATTTCTAATGTTAAACATTGGACAAAATCCTAACTCACATCACATTCTAGCTTTCTTTTCATAGCTACCATTTGGTGGATATGGAAGTGGTGCAATAATAGGAGTTTTGAGAATGAGAAATGGCTTATCCAGCAAGTGATTAATAGCATTTTTCAATTGCATGATGATTTGGTGATTTATACCAAAGATAATGGTGGCTCCCAACAAGCTCCCCTTATCATTCCTAAATGGTTCTTGCCCTCTGAAAACCAATTTAAATTGAATGAGGATGGTAGTTTCCTCTCATCCTCGAAGGATATTGGCTTTGGTGGAGTAGTTAGAAATCATGATAGACAGTGGATTTCTGGCTTCTTTGCATATGATGGTAAAGGAGATTGTTTGAAAGTAGAAATTCTGGCCATCATGCATGGTCTTACTCTGGCTTGTGAGAAAACGCTCAACCTTTTGACCTGTGAAACTAATAACAAAGAGCTGGCATATATCTTAGAGTCTTGGAGAGTGCTTCAACACCACCCTCATGCTGCTCCCATTTTTCACATTTTAGATATGTTAGATAGATGTTGGATTATGGATGCTAGTATGTTAATAAGGAAGCCAATTTTATAGCTCACTTATTGGCTAACCAAGGTGTCCATCAGGTTAGATAGATGTTGGATTGTGGATGCTAGTATGTTAATAGGGAAGCCAATTATATAGCTCACTTGTTGGCTAACTGATGAGAACATGACCAAGAGCAAGGGCAAGGATCCACTTGAAGGACTTGGAGGACCTATGACAAGGGCTAGAGCAAGGAAAGCCAAGGAAACTCTTCAACAAGTGTTGTCCATACTATTTGAATACAAACCCAAGTTTCAAGGAGAAAAGTCCAAGGTTGTGAGTTGTATCATGGCCCAAATGGAGGAGGACTAAATGGCACCACTTTGTTTCAATTTTAAAGTGTTTAGTTTGTCTAAATAATGGCCCAATCCTTGTAAATTTGGCTGACCAAAAATATGTTTTGGGTTAATCAACTAAAAGGGCTTTAGTAGGTTTAGTTCAAGTTGTAATAAGGGCCCAATTGGCAACCTAGGCATCAGCCTTTTGGGAGACCAAATGGTGGCTGACTTGTTGGCTGTTGGGGGTGACTTTTGGTTGCCACAATTTCAGTTACACTCAGCCATTAAGTTTTTTTTAATTCCCAAGGTTAATGGCATTAAGTTATTTTAATTCTAGGTTAGTGGGTCATTACTAAAATCTGTTGTAAAGCTTCTATATAAGCTGAACCATTTTATCAATAAACACAAGTTAAGTTTTATTCAGAAAATTAGAGTTTATCTCTTTTATCTTAGTGAGAGTGATTCTCCTAAATTCTTGAGTGATTCAAGAACACCCTGGCTGTATCAAAGGACTTTCACAACCTTTGTGTGTTGCCCTCGCCGGAAAGAGTGATTCTTTCCTTCCTTTCATCTTCAACCTTGTTCTTTCAAACCACAATTCTAGAAAATCCACTTCTGCCCAGAATTATCTCGTGGCCATAACTCCCGTTTTACGCACTCAAATTAAGTGATTCTTGAGCCTAAATTGAATTTCAAGACGAGACCTTTCACCTCGTTTTGGAATCACCTGATTTGGAGCCCTGTAGCTTGAGTTTTTGCCATTTCTATATTTCTGTCCAACCACCACTTAACCTACGTTTTCTCATCTCATTATTCCATTTTATGCCAAGAACCACCTTATTAAGACCCACAAAATTAACCACCTTATTCGTCATCCTTTCCTTAATCAATTTCCGCATTTTCCATCAAGGTTTAATCCTAGACGATCCTAAGTAAGCCCTTGTGCCATGAGGGTTCATATCATTTGGTAATCAGAGCTCCGGTTCTAGGATCAACACTTCCTTTCCTGGAAATATTGGGTAACATCCTTCTTTATTCTCTTTGCCATTTATATTACCTTCTTATTCATATATATATTTTTTTAGGCTGAACCATTGCAAAAGTTAAGCCTTTTGATCTCTTTGTTATAAAAAAAAAGAAGCAGAATTTCGTATAAGCAAAATTAAAAAAAAAAAATTAGGCTGAATGGTTCATGCTTGAAGAACTTTAAAAAAAATCTCTTTAAGGTAATATATTGGTTGCATGAAGGATTGTTACTTGAATTCCTAAATTCTGAATTTTATTTCCTTCATTTGTGCCTAAAAACATTGTTAGCCTTTTTCTTGGTTAACCTTTTCCTTGTCTCTCTAGCCTTACCTTACACATATTGGTGAATTGTTCTTTGTTGTGGCCATAATCTCTTGAATTGCCTAAGAACTCAAGGGGAATTAGAGTGGTAAAAGGCAAGAGTGTTTCATTAGAGAAAAGCCATAATTGTGTGATACACTTGAGTGGGTGAGGTATTCAAACAGTAACTATAATTGTCTTGTTACGTTTGATTTGTTTGTTTGAGATGCCAGGTACTAATCCTAATGATGGAGTGGGGCTTTCGCAATTTTAAATGCAAGCTTTGATGCAACATTTGGAGAGGTTAATGAAACAACGAGATGATGCGCTCCATGAGAGGTTGGATCAAATGGAGAATAGAGATCATAATGAAGAAGAAAGGAGGAGAATAGGGAATGATGGTGTTCCTAGACAAAACCGAATTGATGGTATTAAACTCAACATTCCTCCATTTAAAGGAAAGAATGATCTGGAGGCCTACTTGGAGTGGGAGATGAAAATAGAACATGTTTTCTCATGCAACAACTATGAGGAGGACCAAAAGGTGAAGCTTGCCGCCACGGAGTTTTCCGACTATGCTCTTGTGTGGTGGAACAAGCTACAAAAGGAGAGAGCAAGAAATGAAGAGCCAATGGTTGATACATGGATGGAGATGAAAAAGATCATGAGGAAGCGGTATGTGCCATCTAGTTACTCAAGGGACTTGAAATTCAAGCTCCAAAAACTAACCCAAGGCAACAAGGGGGTTGAGGATTATTTCAAGGAAATGGATGTGCTCATGATTCAAGCAAAGATTGAAGAAGATGAGGAGGTAACTATGGCTCGATTTCTTAATGGTTTGACTAATGATATCCGTGATATTGTTGATCTGCAGGAGTTTGTTGAAATGGATTATTTGCTTCACAAAGCAATCCAAGTAGAGCAACAATTAAAAAGGAAGGGAGTGGCTTAGAGGAGTTTTACCAACTTTGGTTCTTCTAGTTGGAAAGACAAAGGTAAGAAAGATGGGGCTGCTACTTCTAGTAGTTCCACACCTATCCCATCAAAAACTCACTCAAAGTCCCAAGAGGAACCCTCTAAAAGGAGTAGAGATGTGAAGTGTTTCAAGTGCCAAGGCCTAGGACACTATGCTTATGAGTGCTCTAACAAAAGGTCCATGGTTCTTAGAGATGGAGAATATATAAGTGAATCTGATGCTGAAGAGGAAGAGGAGAGTGAGTACGTAGAGGAAGAGGAGACTCCGGAGGGAGATTTGTTGATGATTAGGCGGTTACTTGGTGGTCAATTGAAGCATGAGGAGGAGAGCCAAAGAGAAAACATCTTTCACACTAGATGTTTAATCAATGGCAAGGTGTGCATGGTGATCATTGATGGAGGTAGTTGCACCAATGTGGCTAGTGCTAGATTAGTGTCAAAGCTAAATTTAGCTACTAAACCACATCCTAGGCCATACAAACTTCAATGGCTTAGTAAGGATGGGGAGGTGCAAGTGAGGCAGCAAGTTGAAGTGGACGTTTCCATTGGGAAATATAATGATAAGGTACTTTGTGATGTTGTTCCTATGGAGGCCAGTCACTTACTTTTGGGGAGACCATGGAAATTTGATAAAAGAGCCAATCATGACGGTTACACCAACAAGATCTCTTTCATGCACCAAGACAAAAAGATTGTGCTCAAGCCATTGAGTCCACAAGAAGTGTGTGAGGATCAAAAGAAAAGGAGAGAAACACTTCTTCAAGAGAAAAGAGAAAAAGAAAAAGTGAGCAAAACACTTGAGAGTGAGAAAAAGAGGGAAACACTTGAGAGAAAAAAGAGTGAACAAAAGAAGAGTGAAACACTTGAAGTAAGGGAGAGCTATTTAGCCACAAAAAGTGAGGTCAAGAGGTTGTTTCGTGCTAAACAGTCACTGTATATCTTGTTTTGCAAAAATCAGATTTTGACCACTAACACTTTTGATGATTTTGAAGTGCCTTCTAGTGTTAAAACTCTTTTGTAGGATTTTCAAGACATGTTTCAACCAAATGTGCCAAGTGGACTACCACCTTTGAGGGGAATTGAGCATCAAATTGATCTCATTTCGGGAGCTTCTTTGCCCAATAGGCTAGCCTATAGAAGTAATCCATAAGAAACCAAAGAGATTCAAAGACAAGTGGATGAACTCATTAGCAAAGGTTGGGTAAGAAATAGTATGAGTCCTTGTGCTGTCCCAGTGATTTTGGTCCCTAAAAAGGATGGGACATGGCGCATGTGTTCCGATTGTAGAGCCCTTAATAACATCACCATTAAATATAGGCATCCTATACCTAGGCTTGATGAATTAAATGGTGCATGTTACTTCTCTAAAATCGATTTAAAAAGTGGATACAATCAAATTAGGATTAGAGAAGGGGTTGAATGGAAAACTGCTTTTAAAACAAAATATGGTTTGTATGAATGGTTGGTTATGCCTTTTGGCCTAACTAACGCTCCTAGCACTTTCATGAGATTAATGAACCATATCTTGAGAGAGTTCATAGGAAAGTTCGTTGTGGTTTACTTTGATGATATTCTTATCTATAGCACTTCACTTGATTTGCATATTGATCATTTAAAATCTGTCTTAACTGTGCTTAGAGAAGAACAATTGTATGCCAATCTTGAAAAATGCATCTTTTGTACTAACCATGTTGTGTTTCTTGGTTTTTTTGTGAGTTCAAAAGGAGTGCAAGTTGATGAGGAGAAGGTTAGGGCTATTCAAGAATGGCCTACACCTAAGTCCGTGACCGAGGTGAGGAGTTTTCATGGCTTAGCAAGTTTTTATAGACGATTTGTGAAGGATTTTAGCACATTGGCAGCACCTCTCAATGAAGTGCTCAAGAAAAATGTTGGTTTCAAATGGGGAGAGAAACAAGAAGAAGCTTTCAATGTTCTTAAGCAAAAGCTAACTAATGCCCCCATACTTGCGTTGCCAAACTTTCAAAAATCTTTTGAAATTGAGTGTGATGCTTCAAATGTTGGGATTGAGGCTGTGTTGATGCAAGAAGGCCATCCAATTGCTTATTTTAGTGAAAAGTTAAGTGGTCCTACCCTTAACTATTCAACTTATGATAAGGAGTTGTATGCCTTAGTACGAGCTTTGAAAACATGACAACACTACCTTTATCCCAAGGAATTTGTCATTCATAGTGACCATGAGTCCCTCAAATATATCAAGGGGCAAGGCAAGCTTAATAAAAGGCATGCGAAGTGGGTGGAATTCCTAGAGCAATTCCCTTATGTTATCAAACATAAAAAGGGAAAAGGTAATATTGTAGCCGATGCTCTTTCTCGGTGTCATGCATTACTTTCTATGCTTGAAACAAAATTGATTGGTCTTGAATGTTTGAAAAGCATGTATGAAAATGATGAAACTTTTGGAGAAATATTTAAAAATTGTGAAAATTTTTCAGAAAATGGTTTCTTTAGACATGAAGGCTTTCTTTTCAATGAAAACAAATTGTGTGTGCCTAAATGTTCTACTAGAAATTTGCTTGTTTGTGAAACACATGAAGGAGGTTTAATGGGGCATTTTGGGGTCCAAAAGACTCTAGAAACATTACAAGAACATTTTTATTGGCCTCATATGCAAAAGGATGTGCAGAAATTTTGTGAACATTGCATTGTATGTAAAAAGGAAAAGTCTAAGGTAAAGCCTCATGGATTGTATACTCCATTGCCAATTCCGGAGTATCCTTGGATTGATTTATCCATGGATTTTGTTTTGGGGCTGCCAAAAACAAGCAATGGTAGAGATTCCATTTTTGTGGTTGTTGATAGGTTTTCTAAAATGGCTCATTTTATTCCATGTAAAAAAGTTGATGATGCTTCCCAGGTGGCTGATTTGTTTTTCAAGGAGATTGTGAGACTCCATGGTTTGCCAAGGAGCATTGTTAGTGATAGGGACTCTAAGTTCCTAATCCATTTTTGGAGGACTTTGTGGAGCAACTTGGGCACTAAATTGTTATTTTCAACCACTTGTCACCCACAAACCGATGGGCAAACGGAAGTTGTTAATAGGACTTTGGGAACTTTGCTTAGGACAGTTTTGAGGAAGAACTTAAAAACTTGGGAAGCTTGTTTACCCCATGTTGAATTTGCTTACAATAGAGCTGTTCATAGCACCACTAATTGTTCTCCTTTTGAAGTTTTTTATGGTTTTAACCCACTAACTCCTCTTGATCTTTTGCCTATGCCTAATGTTTCTGTTTTTAAGCATAAAGAAGGTCAAGCAAAGGCGGACTATGTGAAGAAGCTTCATGAGAGAGTCAAAGATCAAATTGAGAGGAAAAATAAAAGCTATGCTAAACAAGCCAACAAAGGGAGAAAGAAGGTTGTCTTCGAACCCGGAGATTGGGTTTGGGTGCACATGAGAAAAGAAAGATTTCCGGAACAAAGGAAATCAAAGCTTCAACCAAGGGGAGATGGACCATTTCAAGTGCTTGAAAGAATCAATGACAATGCTTACAAAGTTGAGCTGCCCAGTGAGTATAATGTTAGTTCCACCTTCAATGTCTCTGATTTATCTCTTTTTGATGCAGATGGAGAATCCGATTTGAGGACAAATCCTTCTCAAGAGGGAGAGAATGATGAGGACATGACCAAGAGCAAGGGCAAGGATCCACTTGAAGGACTTGGAGGACCTATGACAAGGGCTAGAGCAAGGAAAGCCAAGGAAACTCTTCAACAAGTGATGTCCATACTATTTGAATACAAGCCCAAGTTTCAAGGAGAAAAGTCCAAGGTTGTGAGTTGTATCATGGCCCAAATGGAGGAGGACTAAATGGCACCACTTTGTTTCAATTTTAAAGTGTTTAGTTTGTCTAAATAATGGCCCAATCCTTGTAAAGTTGGCTGACCAAAAATATGTTTTGGGTTAATCAACTAAAAGGGCTTTGGTAGGTTTAGTTCAAGTTGTAATAAGGGCCCAATTGGCAACCTAGGCATTAGCCTTTTGGGAGACCAAATGGTGGCTGACTTGTTGGCTGTTGGGGGTGACTTTTGGTTGCCACAATTTCAGTTACACTCAGCCATTAAGTTTTTTTTTTAATTCCCAAGGTTAATGGCATTAAGTTATTTTAATTCTAGGTTAGTGGGTCATTACTAAAATCTGTTGTAAAGCTTCTATATAAGCTAAACCATTTTATCAATAAACACAAGTTAAGTTTTATTCAGAAAATTAGAGTTTATCTCTTTTATCTTAGTGAGAGTGATTCTCCTAAATTCTTGAGTGATTCAAGAACACCCTGGCTGTATCAAAGGACTTTCACAACCTTTGTGTGTTGCCCTCGCCGAAAAGAGTGATTCTTTCCTTCCTTTCATCTTCAACCTTGTTCTTTCAAACCACAATTCTAGAAAATCCACTTCTGCCCAGAATTATCTCGTGGCCATAACTCCCATTTTACGCACTCAAATTAAGTGATTCTTGAGCCCAAATTGAATTTCAAGACGAGACCTTTCACCTCGTTTTGGAATCACCTGATTTGGAGCCCTGTAGCTTGAGTTTTTGCCATTTCTATATTTCTGTCCAACCACCACTTAACCTACGTTTTCTCATCTCATTATTCCATTTTATGCCAAGAACCACCTTATTAAGACCCACGAAATTAACCACCTTATTCGTCATCCTTTCCTTAATCAATTTCCGCATTTTCCATCAAGGTTTAATCCTAGACGATCCTAAGTCAGCCCTTGTGCCATGAGGGTTCATATCACTAACCAAGGTGTCCATCAGGATAACAATTTTTGTTTTTTAGTCTCTGCCCTTACTTCTATTCTGACCCTTCTCTATGGGGATGGTCTAGTGTAGGGTTATTGTTTATTTTTCCACATAATCCAAAAATACTAAATAAGCATGATAATTAGTTACTTATTATTGATTCTAATAGAAGTTGACACAACTAATCTAGTCTTCTGCATACATTATTCATAGCTTAAGATTTGATTCTAGATTTTCTCAATTGGTAAGCAATATATTAATTTTTATTTTAAAAATGTCATTATAATATTTTATTTTTAATTTTGTAGATATGACATAACTATATTTAAGGAATTTTTATACATACAACCCTATCTAGATTTATTTACTTTTATTATTTGACTTTTTTTTTCCTTTTATTAGGATCCTAATTGATATATATACATACAACCCTATCTAGATTTTCCTAATTGATTCTAGTCTTCTTTTTCACCATTTCTACACAATTTGGATAGAGCTTGATGAAAATGCCCCCGGATGTCATTAGGTAGAATCGTGTAGGAGTCCAACCAAAAATACCTTTTTTTTTTCAAATAACTTCTACCTTAGGACATGACAAAAGAACATGCTCGATGGTCTCCAAATGATCACCACAAAAAATGCATAAAAAGATCATTGAGATGAATATTCTTTTATGAAGATTTTCTCTAGTTGACAGTCTTCCAAGCATAACCTTTTAAAGAGAGTGAGTTACTTTAGGTGGAACTTTGATCCTCCACATTTGTGACATGGTTTGATCCTGTTCTCCATCCACTCTCAAGTCAAGTAGACCTCTATAAGCTAAACTCAGAGTAAATCCCATTAGATTCAACTAACCAACGCCAAGCATCTAATTCCCCCTTGTGCAATATTGTCGAGCTCAACAAAAAATTTAGTTGTTGAACTTGTTGGGATTCCCATTCAAACCATCTTCGCCTCCACTATAAATCCCAAATCCACCCCTCATCTTCCCACACCACCACATCTCTAAGACTCCCTTATTATTTTATGGAGTTTGCAAACAACCTAGGGAAGAGATAAGCAAGTGGTTGCTCACTAATCCAATTGTCATGCCAAAACCTAGTTGACTTCCCCTCACCTATTTTCCACACTAACCTTTTATCAAACCACTTTTCCTCCTTATTGCCTCCACACATTTTCTTAGGTCACTCCACCAAATGGATTCTCTATGTCACCCCCTTGGTCCCTAAGACCCCTCTGACCCCCATATTTCAATTCTAAAACTTGTGCCCACAAGCTATCAGTTTGATGAAAAATTTCCCACCTCGACTTTTCAAGTAGTGAGTCATTAAAGATGATATGTCTTTCACTCTATGTCCCCCACATTCTTTTGAACAACATATCTTTCTCTAGCTCACCCAAGAAACTTTCTTATTTCCCTCCTCACAACCCCACAAGAAGTCTCTTTCTTTTATGATAATCTTCTTCACAACCTGACCCGACATCTTAAAGAATGATAAAAAGAATAATGGAATAGATGATAGGATGAAGTTTATCAGACTTACCCTCCCAGCCAATGATAGAACTTTGTGCTTCCACTTTGCTAATCTCCTATTAATCTTCCTTAAGATTGGTGACCAAGTTTCTTCCAACCTTAGGTTTTCTACCATTGGAATCCCCAAGTAGACAAAAGGCAACGACATCAACCTGTAATTTAAAATGTGAGCAAAGTCCTCAAAAGTGTTTCTCTCAACCCCTACTGCCCCAAAGGAACTTTTGGCAAAGTTCACTTTAAGTCCCTAGACCTCAACATGCTTTTGATAGTAAACAAATTGCTATATGTAGCCTCACCAAAGAAAATGGTATCATCGGCATATTGCAAAAGATTTATCTCAATGATGTTCCTACCAATAGGAAAACGTTGAAACAATTTTTTTGCACAGGCCTCCCTCATCATGCCACTCAACCCTTTTGCCACAATGGTGAATAGAAATGGTGCCAGTGGGTCACCTTGTCTCAACCCTCTCTCCAGCGTAAACTCCTTTGTGGGACTTCCATTTACCAACACCAAAACTATAGCGGAAGTCAAGCATTGTTTGATCCATCCTATCCACTTCTCCAAAAAGCCTAGTCTATGTTGCATGTATAGCAAGAAATACCAAGATACTGAATCATATGCTTTCTCATAATCAACCTTGAACACCAAACATTTCTTATTTATCCTTCTAGCCTTATTAATAGCTTCATTTTGCCTTTTATCAATCACTCCTAGCAAAACACCTTTAGTTCTCCAGGATAACAATTTTGCTAGAATCTTATACATTCATCCCACTAGAGATATCGGTCTATAATCCCCTAAATTAAGTGGATCATCAATCTTGGGAATCAAGGCAATGAAGGAAGAATTGCAACCTTTAAGGAAAACCCCATTCACATGGAAATCATGTAAAAATCTTTTAATATCATCCTTCAAAATACTCCAAAAAGATTTGATGAATTTGAAATTGAATCGGTCTAGCCTAGGGATTTTTGAGCTATCATAATCCCATACTACTTCCTTGATTTCTTCTTCCTCAAAGGTAGCCATCAACCTCTCATGGTCTTCATGTGAAATATAAGGAAAAAAAGCATCCCATCTAGAGAGGGTCTATGACTTTCCTTTTCCTTAAACCTCTCAAAGAAAAACTTCTTCACCTCTTCCTTTACTTTGACTGGCTCCTCCACCCAAATCCCCTCAATGTTTAATCCTCTAAGGGCATTCTTCCTTCTTTTTCAATTAATGATTGAGTGGAAATATTTGGTGTTGCAATATCCCTCCAATAACCATTTGAACCTTGCTTTTTGCTAGAGAAGAGATTCAATTCTTGTAAGGACCCTCTAAAAGGATTCTTGTAACTCAATTCTCCTTGATAATTCCTCCTCTATTAGTGGTTGGCTTTCTTCCTTTGGATCCAAGCCATTGAGATCTTTGATAATCTCCTTATGCATTTTGTGTACATTACCAAATTATGTTGCTTTCCACTCTTTTAAGCACCCTTTCATACCCTTCCATTTCTCTTTTAACACGAAAGTCCAAAAACAAGCTATTTGTTGTAGGTGTATTTTTCAAATTTAAAAACTTCAAACTTGAAGAATGAAACTCCAATACTCCTATCTCAACCTTGCTAGTGATAACATATATGTTGTTGTGCAATATCAAACAACTAGTGACTATCCATGATTTTTGTTGTGTGAAACAAGTAACCCTACCCAACAAGAACTTCGAGAGTGATAAATATGCAAACTTTGATAATGATTACTCAATCTCCCAATAATAAATTCTTTTTAACCCTTGACAAAAGCAAGAAAGCAATTACAAGCATTTGGAAAAACACCTTTAAGTGCTAATGTATTGATTGCCTTCATCCTTCTTGCAGAAGGATTTATTAATAGAAGTTTATTTTTTGCGGCTTCTACCATAACCATATATCCATTAGAATACCCTAAAAATTGAATTCCTCTAACACAACAACAATTTAACACAACTTTTTGTTCAGATATCCTGAAAAGAGAAAATCATTAATAAAAAATGAAATTTGAATGATTAATGGTGTCTGAGATGTCATGAAATTAATCCAATAACTTTTATGAAATATCCACCAACTCTTGCACACTAGGGAAAATTGAAAAAGGTCATCAAAATCTAGTTTATGGGCTATAATATCCAATATATCCCAAGAAAGTTCATTATTCTCTTCTATCTTTTTCTTAAGTTTTCCTATATATCACAAAAAAAGACAAGACAATTATTAGTGATTTCCAATATTAATGAAAGAAGTATATATACATTTTCATTTATATCTATTTTGGGATACAAGAAGATAAAAAAGAATTCACCTCCTAGTTTTCCTAGATAATATTTGAGCTCAAAATGTAATATCATCTTCATTATGATTTTTTTGTTTTGCATCGTTCGTGATCATGCCAATATTTAGTAAACAATAGGTATCAATTTACTTATCATCACACAAAAAACAAGTTTCTAATCAAAAGCATGAAGTATTAACAATAAATATAACAAGTAGTGAGGAAAAGACATTTAATTTTGCAATTATCTCTAGTTATTTTTTTTAGTGAGGTTGGTTATAAGTGAATATTGATGTCAAACTAATATTGAATGTAGTTGACATTGCTTCTGCACTACTACAAATATGTTATTCTACAACGTGCCTTCAACTACAGTGTTCGAAAAACGACGTTATTTTAGATGCGGTGGCATTTTAGTAAATAGAAGATTTATTTCAACGACGTTTTTATTAAGAATGATGTCATCTGTGCATGACAACAATGGGTTTAATTAACACTGGCGTTGAACTGCACTACCCTAGCTTGTGTTTTCCCTAATAAAAAAAGCTCAAAGCATATCATGAAATCCCTAAAATGTTCTGCGGCCAATCGCAACCCCCATTTACATCGACGCCGATAGGGACTCGCTCCACGTGGCATCCGTTGACGAGGCCATCTGAATCGGACCGCCACTGGCATGGCTCAGTTACTTGAACGGAGCCTCCATTGTTGACACCGCAATTCGCTCCAGTGCTCAGGTAAACTCTTCTTCACTCACTCCCTCTGCTTTTCATTTTTTGTCTTTCGACTTTCGTTTCGATTAATCGAATGTTGACGTGTGTCGTTTGCGTTATTAGGCTATTCACCGTGGATATGGATACTTTTCGGTGAGTGCTAACTTCGCCAAACTTTGTGAAAATAGTGGTCTTACGTTTATAAGGCCTCTTGCATGTCTGCTATTCGAGATATGGGTGACTAGAGGTATCGTATAGGTAAGTTTCATAATTCATTATGAATGTGTCTTTAGATTATCAATCTTTTTTTTGGTATGGATTGTGGCAGTGCATCTAAGAGAATAATGGGAGCTGTAGGTGTGCCTGTTGTGCTTGGATATCATGGGAGGATTGATGTGGTTTTGTAAAATAGAATTGAGAAATATGTAGTGTAATTAAGTTGTCCTATAGTTTATAACTTGTGTATTCTGTGTCCCTTCGAGGGCTTTTACTTTCCATTGACTGTTATATTGAAAAAATGCCTGTTCATTTTCTTCTGATTCTGCCATTTCCTGGTCCCATATACTCTCAACAACTATGCATCTTGTCCTCTCGTTAAATTTGTATATATATGTTTGATGGCCTGATAGAATTTTGTTTCTGTTTTTCGATTAACCTTTGAGCTACTCTGTCTGATAATGCAATAGGAGTAATCTTTTTCATTTTTCATTCATGTGAATCAGATGTGATATTTTGCTTGCTGGTCTTGTAGACTGTATAATTGCCAAGTGACTAATAAATAGTCATAATATTTATGGTGGCTGAGGATGCATCTTTTCTTCTCATTGACTATATATTACTTGGTAGCACTTGTAGATGGAGTTCATGCTTGAAATCGTATGTGACATCAAGAATAACAAAAGAAAGCCAAATGAGGACTCTCACATGACACTCGGATTAAGAAGTGGTTACAAAAGGTACCCTGTCTCTAATTTGTGTTTTGTGGCATTGTTTGTCGTTGAAGTTTCTTTTTGCAAAGATATTACCTGTTATGTTTCATTATAGTTTTTTTCTCAAAAATAAAATAAAACATTACCTTGTACTTTGCTAAAAAGAAAGCTAAGTTATATGTTGGTTGTGCTTTGCTAAGGCAATCCTTTTTTTTTTCTTCTGGATAGCTTACTTGGTCATCTAAGAAATGATGTTCCTGTGGCCGAGCATCCTTCCTGCAAATGCTACTGTTCATAAGACCAAATAATGTACTTTCTTTAGAGCTATTCAAACATATATAATTGAATACCCAAGCTTAGGTATTATGGTTTAGGGAGTGTCTTTGACCGTTGAAATTCTTGGCTTGTTGAAAGACAGTGTTGAGTTCCATTCTTACGATGCAAGTAGTTTCAGAACAGATGATCTTGTAAAATTTTCAAAGGTTTTAAATTTCTTCACAATATCAGCCTCAATTTTTTTTTGTCTTTGTTAAAAGAAGATTCATACTCTTGTTTACTAACTTTCCAGACTTCATCTGCTTGGTAGCTCTCAAGTTGATTGATTTCTACATCTTTTAGTTGTTTTGTCTTTTGCACAACATATGTATTGTGAAAAAGATACTTCTGAGCCTCATTTGAATTGTTGTTATTCAAAAGACTTTTATATGTCCTTCAAATTCTTAATTTAAATTTTGTTTTTAGTTAAGAGTTGATGACATTTTGATTAGAGGGTTTAAATGGAGCAAGTTACTTGATCCTGACAAGAAGGGCCAATGGTGGTTGTCTGGGGATGTGGCTTCTTCAACAGGTAATGTTGAAGAAGTTGCCAACAGAATAGACAAGGATGTTCATGAAACCCAAAGAATGCTTCAGCTCGCCGCTGCTCAAAAGATGAACACAAATGCCCGAAGGGAAATCTTTTGTATAATAATGAGTGGGGAGGACTATCTTGATGCATTTGAGAAGCTTCTAAGATTGGAGTTACCAGGCAAGCAGGTAAGTCTTTCATTTCCTTCATTTTTTTTAAACTTTAGTAATGTTTTATTTCAATTATGCGGCCTTCTATCTTGTGATATACAGGACAGAGATATCATGTGGGTTCTTGTGGAGTGTTGCTTGCAAGAGAAAGTTTTTAACAAGTATTATACAGTGTTGGCTTCCAAGTTATGCGAGCATGACAAAAATCACAAGCTTACTCTATAGGTATTAATTTTCTCTCCTTGTAGGATTTAGATGAGAACTAAATTGTAGAATTGTGTAGTATTTGCTTCATGAGTCAAAGCAGTTACATTTTATCACTACTTACATAGAGGAAAAATATGACAAGAAGAGCATTTGTTATGAAAAATATAAGGAGTGCATCATAATTGTTGAACTGTGAATTGATAGACGCACCTAATTTTCCCATTTTTTTTATCTTGAGAAATTATATCTTTCGAAAAATTAAGCTTAGTTACTTACATCTTATGATTTTTTAAAATGAATGTAAAATTAACCTAAAATTTTTTTATATAAGGTTGAATATAATTCTTAATCTCTGAGCACTCATACAATTAACTTGGTAGGAATATCTTACGTTTAAATTCTTCTGTATTGTTTTTTTTATTTTATCTTGCTGCAACTCTAATCATATTTTATATATAGATTTACATCGTCTACATGGGTGATAGTCCGAAGGGCATGGAATCCACAGAATTACTTCACACTAGCTTGGTTCAAAGTGTCCTCGGCAGGTCACATATTATTACCTAATAACTCCCCATTTTTATTAGAAAACATCTAACATGGCTTCTTATATTAGTTTCTTGTTAACTATATTTCAAATTATTTTTTTTACTATAAATAATTAATTATAGTTCCAAATTAAATGGCATATATCCATCCAGAAAATTTGCAGCAGATGCTTTGCTGCACAGCTACAAGAGGTATGCTTAGGTATGCTTAGGTATGTCTTGGCTGATTTTGTGGCTCATAGTTGAATTATTGTGTTCTTTCTATTGTTTGTACATTGTAGTTTAATATTAAGATTCTGAACTTGCACTTTTCATTATTAATGGAAACTGAGTCTGTAGAGTAAATTTTTTATGTTAAGTTATTTGAAGGAGTTGCCTAATAATTATATTTATTCATTATTACTAATATAGATAATTTTGAGTACTCATTGTTAGGTTTTAATTAATTATTAGTTGATTATATGTATTCATTATGCATAAATAAATAATTTGAATCATTGATTCTCAATTTTTATATATAAACAATTATTAGATCAAGCATATTGATTATTTAATATGCAGGTTTTTGGTTTTTTCACATCAGTGCTGCCAAGGGAAACGATGTTGAAACCGCAACTTATTACATTAGTGCTACGACAAGAAACGATGTTGAAATCACAGTTTACTACATCGGTGGTTTCACTAAAACGATGTAGAAAGTCGTGTTTACTACATCGGTGTTGGCGTAGCCACCGATGTGGAAACCACATGTTACTACATCGTGCCTTAGAAGACAGCGTTGTAGAAATTACTGTTGTTCAACAACGGTCAGTTTTGGACCGTTGTTGAAAGTTTTTATTTTCATCTATGTTACATTCAAAGACGGTTTGGCACCGATGTTGAATACCCAATTCAACCAATGTTGAAAATGCGCTTTCTAGTAGTGTTGTCTAATAAAATTATAGAGTGACTTTATAAAGGTGCCCCTAGGTACAGAGAGTAAGTTGGGTATATAACTTATGTTCACCAAAGAACATTTAGTAAATATGACAAATCCTTCTACTATCTAACGTAAGCCCCTATCTTTCTATCTATTTTCATCAAACAATTTTTGTAACTATTTCCTAACTAATTAAATAATGTCATAATTTCATGATTTTATTTTATTGTTGTTCCATTTAAATTTCACCTTGTCCTTAATAAGAAAATTATGGATTCCCATTTGTGAGAACTTTAGGCATACATCTTCCAATCATGTTTCATTTGTATGAGATATTTATTTAACATTGTATTGTATCCTCATCAAATTATTCATGTATTGCTAGTATAATCTCTTTTCATTATAGGGTATGTTATTTACTAATGAAGGGAATTAGTAATATGATTGTTTTCATTGGTATAGCCTTTGTTAATGGAAATTAAACTATTAGTATAAAATTTCATAATTTACACTCATAATACAATGCACTCTCTTATAATGTTTAATATAATAATAGTATATTAATAATCTAGATCTACTAAATTATTTGTTTGTATGATGTATCATATCGTGAGTGTAAATATATAATGTTTATAATAAATTTTCATTTTCATTTTACAAATGAAAAACCATTGCCAAATCATTAGCATATGGTTTCTTTTTGTGTGTGTGTTTCAATCCTAACAAAAATTGGTTTGTTACAAACCACTTTAGATCATGAATCTCTTTCCAAATTAACAAGAGAAACTTGGCATTAAGGCTTGAATTGGAAACTTATCTTAATGAAATTTGTACATAGCTCCTCCTCTATTATAGTGATAATGTACTTTACCTTGAGCTACCTAACTAATAGCCCTAACAATTGTTTCACTTCAAAGGACAAAAACATAAGCCATCTAAGCCTCAAAATCTTGAATTACTTATCTATTAAGTGTTTGCCTTAAGCTGGTTAATCTTTCCTACTTGCTTTCTTAAACTTTCTTCTCCAAAATTATGGAATTAATGGTGAAGTAAATACTCACTATTTAGATCAAAAACCTTCTTAGAAAAAAAATTAAACCAAAGCACAACATTAATTGCAGTTTATACTAATGGAAGCTTGTTAAACCATTTTTTTAGTTAGACAAATTGCACCTCAAAAATAAATTTTGGCCTTGCCTAATCACCATAAGGGTCAATATCATCAAAGATGGATAAGTATACCTTGTTTGCCCATGAACAACTCTCTACATCATCACACATAGATTCATTCCCTTCAATGTAATCTTTACCATGCTTGGTTATGTTACAGTGTATCTACATGAGTGGGTTATTTACTAGTGTCTTTATCCTTCCATGCATTGCATTGCTTCTAAATCTATCTTTCAAGAAGCTTCTTGTTTATGGTTAAAGTTAGATTCCAAAACTCGAGAACTATGACTTTAGATCAAATAAAAGATTATCTGTAAACTCCAAAACATGATTGGCACCACCTAAATTAATCCTCAAAAGATATTTTACATTCATTCCAAAATAGTGAAAAATGTTACAATTTAATCTCGTAAGCAAACATAACTCAATCACATTAACATTAGTCCTAAAAGTAGGACTTTTACAACTTTTTTCTTAATTTAATAAAGAATGACCAATTTAATTACACTTTATAATTAAGGAACTAAATTGATATCAATTGTTTTAAAAACAAAAATGAACAATCTTGTATTTTTTTTTTAATAAAAATACGTGTTTATTCAAACCAATAATAAATATTTAGTTAAGTCATGAATTTTAATTCATGCATAATTATGCGGTCATTAACTTCTTTATTTAAGAATAAACCCACCTAAGGTACAATATGAACCTTGAAAACTTGCAAGATTTCAAAATAACAAACAAATTCACTCTAACCTAACAAACAAGCGAATGAAATTTTAAAAATATAATTGACTTACTTGGAAGGAAAAATAAAGGGCAAGTGTTGATATCAAGCTAAAGTAATTATCTAATGACATATCAGTCTAACTGAAGAGGTATTGAGTAGAGGTATTTCCAAGTTGGTTAATGATGCACAACTTCAGCCCATTGTTGGTCCGCGAGGTGCCCAGGTTCCTAGCCACATTCTATTCGCGGATGATGTGATGCTTATTTTTCGAGATTAAGTCTGCAACGAACTTCTGTTATGAAAAAGTATTTTGGATTTTGCCATGGGCAGTCTCCCATTTGTATCTGGGAGTTCCTCTCTTTCTGGGGCGTCCATGGCAACAACCTATAACTAACCGGATTAAAGCTAAGCTTTCAAAATGGAAGGGATCCTTGCTCTCTATCATGGGAAGGGTACAATTAGTTAAATTTGTAATTCATTGCATTCTTCTCTATTCATTTGATGTCTATTCTTGGTCTGTGTCATTGTTGAAGCAATTTGATTTATGGATAAAAACTTTATTTAGGCTGGGGACATTCATCAAAGAAAATTAGCCATGGTGGCCAGGCAGAGAAGTATGTTCACGTGTCATAGCCTGGGGATTGGGCATTAGTTCTCTTCAAAGTATTAATAATGCAGCTACGTTGAAGCTAAGTTGAAATTTTTTTATTCTCTAAGGATCAATTGTTAGAAATTAGGAGAAGATAAACTGGTGGATTATGATAAACATCAAACATGAACTTTTAGGTTAAATTGTCAAGAATATAAAAAAGTATGACTGTAGCAAAATCATATCGGTATCCATGGATGACTACAAGAGGAAGAAATAATTGGGCTCAATGATCTTCCAAGTCTTTATGTACAATCCCTCTTCATCTTCTCTAGAGATAGGTGATAAATGTCAAATTTCCTGGATTTTTATATGTATTTTGTGACATTTATTTGACATAATCAAATTAATTTTAAATTCAATTTTTACTTTGTCTTAGGTAGAATTTTATGTTTTAATTATTTTTAATGAATTTTTAATAGTTTTTTTTAGTAATCTCCCACTTAAGTGCGAGAAATTGAAGATAAAATCTAGAAAAATCAAGAATAAGATATTTTTAAGGATAAATCAGTTGAAGAAGAAGATAATTACTTGAATTAATTAGAGATATTATTTATTTGTAATTTCTTGTGATTATCTCCTTAATTAAACTTAACTACAATTTCTATAAATAGGAAGCTAGACATTTATTGTAACGTGTAGAAGTCCAAAACAATTATTAGAATTATATTTTAGACTTTCACCTACTATATGTCTTCATTGTTCCATTAGACACTCTTGGTTTATTGTATTATTTTTATGAGTGCAATTCCTTCCTCCTAGGAAAGGAAAGGATGAACCTTGTTTCGCTTTAATTTTGTCAATTCAATACTTCATTTGGACTTTTTTTTACTTGTTTCTGTACTTTATGGTTTTAGAGATATGATTCAATTTGGTTATGAGTTCAATGCACTTATAAAAAAACATGGGAAATTTCAACGAACAATTTGTAGGCAATGGAAAAAAAATGCAAAAGCACAAAAGCAGAAGTGCAGAATCTAGAATGGAACAAAGTTTTGTAAACAGAATATGAAACATATTTAATAACATCAATCCAATTCACCAAACGAAGTAATTCAAATTATCACAATTGCTACAAATGATGTTTAGATTGTGAAAAATTCAGTCAATGCCATTAGAGATAGTTCAATTGAATTAATCCATAAATTCATTGAGATTGCACAATAGATTGGAATATCATCCAAACAATCTGTAGAAAATGAATCCATAACCTAATTCATTTTCACTCCTAAGCACATTCATAATCATGAAAATTGAAAATAGGATTGAAGAAGAAGAAGATGAACATTCACACAAAATTGAAATACTAAACCAGAACTCAAATTCAGCCTTGCTTGGATTGGACCCTTGGATTGATTGTTTGTTTAGCCTTCCATGATCATCACCAGTGGAAGAGCAACAAAATTTATTCAAGAAAAAAGGAAGAATAGAGTTGAAGAGAGGAAGAAGAATGAAGAATAGTTGAGAGAAAAAGAGAGAAAAAAGTTTGATCCTAAATCTTGCACCACTAGTTTCTAAATCTATGTACAAAATGAAGTAACTATCTAACTAACTCTACTAACATATACAATGACTAATAAGAAGGACAGGATAGGCCTTGATTAGGTCCATCCAATGTATCTATTTAAACTAATTACACAAAGCAAAGACCAAATTCGCAACCCAATTATTCAAGTGAAGAGGTTTTGACTTCGAGGCCTAAAATGACACTCAAAATGACAGAATTGGCCCTAGCTTTTTTCCTTAGCTTTCTAGGGACTACTTACATGATCCATTTGGAGTTTTGTAGTGTCCTCTAGGCTTACATAAGGCAAATAGGTCAAGTAAGCACACAAATTTGAAAATAAGCAACAATTATCAACTAAGCCCAATTATTTGCTTAAGACCAAAACTAAGTTAAGGTGAAAAAATAAGAGTCGAAGAGAGGTCAAATAAGCTAAGAATAATAGAAAGATACTAAAATAAAAATGGTCTATCAAATTCCCCCACACTTTACCTTTTGCACTCCTAGGAAAAACTAAAAGAAAGACTAAGAAAAATCAAACTAAAGTAAAACCGCAAACTAAAAGAAAGGTATGAACAAGACACACATATTTTCAATGGATCCTAACAGTCACAAAATGCAAAGTGGAAAAGTAGTCAAGTCAAAATTAAGAATGTACATAGAAATCTCTCAAAGAACAACACTCAACCTCACCAAATGTATATGGGTTTGTGTTTACACTCAAGCACTATGTGAAACTAGCACATTAAAATTTTGACAAGACTCTAATCCATTCAACTTGAACTACACATGCATCAAAAGATCAAATGGGCTTTTATTGGTTTGTAATGTATGGCTTAGGTAAGAGTGAATATGAGAATGACATTTAGGCTAAAACTAAGGAAAAAGAGAGGCAATGAGGAGAAAGCCAACAAGTAAAAAAAGGGGTAGGAACAAACTGGAGAACAACAAAATAAAAATAAAAAGAACTTACAAGAATGAAAATGAATCACACTTTTTGCATTTTTTTCTTCTTTTCTTTGTTTGCAAATTTATTTTCTTTTTAAACTTTTGCTTTTTATACTCCCATTTTTCTCTTTTCTTTTATTATTATTATTTTTTTTGTTTTTTTTTTCCTTTTCAACAAGTCACAAGAAAATGAAATGACGAAAATGAAAAAGATGATGATACTCAACAAACCAAGAGGGGGAGGGGGGTGAATTGGTTTTCAAAACAAAACAAAATTTTTAAAACTAGAGTTACAAAAAACTTCTTTTGTATGGATCGTATCATAGAGCTTTTCATAAATTGAACTCAATCAATACTTAATCAATCCACCCTTTTCACAAAATCCTTTATTAGAGTTCTTTCTTTCACTAAGATATACCTTGAACCTTTTTGAAAATTGATTAATACTTGAATGAGAGATAATCCAGTTATCTAATCGAAAATCAAAATTAGATTTTCACTATGCATAAATAATCCTTAGAAGCAATCACAACCAATCTACAGTTCCCATCCTGGAAAAAGAGACTTAGGCACCCAACACTAGGGTCCTTTGTTAATAAGAGCCTAAGAGAGCCTACTCTTAGCCCAAACTAGAAACACCCATTCTAGCATGCCCTAAGCGATTCATGCATAAACAAAAAAATGTGTAACACCATACATGAAAACCATGAGTAAAGATAGTCACAACCTGATCAATCCTTTCCGCAAAACCTTGCTTGATTGAAGAGATGTTCTTCTTGAACTCAAGAAAGTGACACAACTCACTTATCACAAAAGATCTTCACAATCAAAAGATTTAGAGGTGTGAGTTACTTCTTCTAAAAAAATTTCTTCTCTTTTTTCTTTAACTAATAATAGTACATGATCTTAGCTTATTCAGAGGCTTATTGTGTTATTTTTGAGATTTTGAGATTGTTTTGAAGAGAACACAAGCTGGTTATTTATAGAGAAAATAATTATATCCTCCTGTAATCAATTAAATCTACAAAATAATCGATTAATTCAATGAAGTAATTGATTAGATTATCTTTTTAATCGATTAATGTGTTCTTCCCAAAACCTAGAAACAACTCAAGAACAATGTACACATTAGATACTCAAAGTAATCGATTAAAGTGTTCTTGTTCACTTCTGAACTACTTATAGAAAGAGAAGTAATCGATTATATCACATGGTAATCGATTAAAGCAGAGACTCTTAAACAAATCAGTCATTGTCTCAAAAACAGTCGTGTAATTGATTACGAGAAAGTTGTAATCGATTACGATAAGGTTGTAATTGATTAAAATAGAGAGTCTTACCTTATGAAGAAAATTTTCTAACTTAGAAATTTTTCTTCTCACTTACTCATGATGATGCATGATGCACAAAAGATATGATATGGACCCAGATACAACATCCAATATAACAACCAATACAAATGCCACTCAACAGAGTTAGGCATGTAAAAGAGAAAACATCTTCAAGCTTTTCTCCAAGCTTCAAGCTTTAGCCTTCATGTTTTTCATGTTGCTCCCCCTATCTATAACAAAAAATAAAGGAACTTTCATAAAAATGAAGTACAAATCCCCCACACTTATTTGAAACTCATTCCCAAAACAATTCCGTGGCCCTTTTCTCCCTAAAGTTTAGGACAATATGGTTTTCCAATTTTTTGGCTTGTAATGAGCTACAAAATGAAAGAATGGGTTAAAGGCTCAAAGAGGGTGACATTGGATATCAATGCAAGGTAGGTTTATTTGGCTAGTGGTTAAAAGAAAGAAGGCCTAAATCATCGCAATCAATGCATGTGCAACAAGGAATGACAAGAGAAGCAAGGCAAAACCTAGAGTAATCTAGCACAAGGGTGAAATCACACATAAAAGAGCATGAATGGAATAGTTTAATCCATCCACAAAAGCACAAAAACTCACAAGGCATAATTTTATCACACATGATCCACCTTAAATTTTATTTTCCAAGCCTACTTATCACTTCAACAATTGCAACAATGGTTCATATCAAGCATGAAAACTCTCAACTAAAAATAGTACATCTCTTATAATTTATACAAGTTAGAAATCCTATGAAAAACATGAAAAGTGCATTAATTCAACAAAAACATTAGAAAACAGTAATTGCAAAATCTTTATTTTTTTATTTTATGTATGTAAAAATAGTAAAAAAGTAAAACAACAAAACAGAAAACAAAAAATAGCAACAAAATAGAAACAACAAACAATACAGAAAACTGACAAAACAACATATAACTAAACATAAATAGAAAACAAATACAAACACATAAATTAAAACAAAATACAGAAACAAAAAACAAACAAACACAAAAAACAGAAAACAAAGAAAAAAACAAACATAATTTTTTCTAAACCACCCCCCCACACTTGAAGTGCACATTGTCCTCAATGTGAGCATGCAATGAAATGCAAACAAAGAGACAACAATTAAAGAAGGGAGAAGGAAACTCCTCAAGTGCCATTCAAGGCACATAATCACATAAACTTTACAAGACCAATGAGAGGTCTTCCACACACTCCTCTTTCACTTGAGGGCTCTCATGAAAAAGCTTGAGTTGGTGACCGTTCACTTTGAAGACTTCGCTGGTAACTTCATTTTTAATCTCAATTGCACAATGGGGAAAAACATTAGTTATAACAAAAGGTCCATCCCATTTAGATTGAAGTTTATCAGAAACAAACTTGAGGCGAGAGTTAAATAAGAGCACTTTTGGCCAATATGGAGCTCCTTCCTGAGAATCCTAGAGTCATGAAACCTCTTCACTTTCTCCTTGTAAATCTTGGAGTTCTCATAGGCTTCTAAGTGAATCTCCTCAAGTTCTTGGAATTGAAGTTTCTTTTCCGTACATGCTTCATCAAATGCCATGTTACAACTCTTCACGGCCCAATAAGCACAGTGCTCAATCTCCATGCCTTACCAAAAACCACTCTATAAGGAGACATCCCCAAAGGTGTTTGGTAAGCGGTCCTATGAGCCCATAGAGCATCTTCAACTAGCTTGCTCCAATCCTTCTTGTTGGGCTGCACTACCTTTTGCAACACTTGCTTGATCTCTATTAAAGACCTCCACCTGCCCTTTAGTTTGGGGATGATAAACTGTAACAACTCTATGCTTAATCACATACTTCTGGAGCAAGGATGCAAAAGACATGTTACAGAAGTGTCTTCCAAGATTATTTTGATGATGCCAAAGAATCAAGAGTCAAACAAGTTTCAAGAATCAAGATCAAGATTCAAGAATAATCAAGATCAAGATTCAAGGTTCAAGATTCAAGTAAAGAAATAAGACTCAAGATTCAAGAATCAAGAGAAGACTCAATCAAGATAAGTATTAAAAGATTTTTTTTTCAAAACATTGAATAGCACAAGAATTTTTCAAAAAGAAAAATCTTTTACCAAAGAGTTTTACTCTCTGGTAATTGATTACCAGAAGGCAGTAATCGATTACCATAATCATGTAATCGATTACCAATGTTTTAAAATGTTAGATTTCAAATTTCAAGAGTCACAACTTGTGATAAAAAAATTTCAAATCATTTCAAACTTGTGTAATCGATTACACAATACTTGTAATCGATTACCAGGTTTCTAAACATTTTGATTTTCAAATTTAAGCATGAAGAGTCACATTTGTTGATGTGTAATCGATTACACTATGATGGTAATCGATTATGAGTGACTGATTTCAAAAAATAATTTACCAAAAGTCACAATTCTTAAAGTGACTTGTTTCTGAAGACTTTTTCAAAAGTCACAACCTTTAAGTGACTAGTTTTCAAAAAAGTCACAACTTTTAAAGTGACTAGTTTTCAAAAGAGTCACAACTTTTAAAAAGTGACTAGTTTTAAAGAAATTGCCAAGAGTCACAAACTTTAACTTGAGTCATCAAATGATTATAAATATGTGACCATGGCACGAATTTAAGACGACTGATTCCTTTCATGCATAACATGATTTCTTTCATTCATTTCTCTTCATCTTTCAAAAAGTTTTTGTTTAATACTTTTTCTTTCAAGAAAAGTTCATTGACCAAAAACTTGTGCTATTCTTTTTCTTCATTCCTTCTCTATTGTCAAAAGATTCAAAGGACTAACCGCTTGAGAATTCTTTTGTTTCTTCCTTTCTCCCTCTTGACAAAAGATTTCAAAGGACTAACCGTCTGAGATATCTTTTTCCCTTTCCCTTTAAACAAAAGATGTCAAAAGACTAACCGCCTGAGATATCTTTTGTTTCCCCTTACAAAGATTCAAGGGACTAACCGCCTAAGAATTCTTTGTCTTAACACATTGGAGCGTACATCCTTTGTGGTACAAGTAAAGCATATATCTACTTGGATTGTGATACTGAGAATAAGAGAGTGTACATCTCTTGTGGATCAGTTCAAGTGGAGTATACATCCACTTGGTTGTTCAAAGAGAACAAGGGAGGGTACATCCCTTATGGATCTTTGATGGTAAAGGATTTTACAAGGCTATTAGAAATCTCAAGAATTGGTGGTTGCTTGGGGACTGGATGTAGGCACAGGTTGTGGCCGAACCAGTATAAATCTTGTGTTTGTCTTCTTCTTCCCTACACTCTTTAATTTTTGATGTGTACTTTTAATTACCGCTTTACTTTTGGTTAAGTTATTGTTCTTTACTTTCTTAACTTAGTAGTAAAAGCCTAATTGAATCTAGTAACATTAAGAAGGATAAATTTTAATTAGTCAAGGTACATTAATAATTAATTCAACCCCCCTTCTTAATTATTCCGAGGCCACTTAATCCAACTCTAGTCACTAATAATGGCTCTAGGCAAACCAAACCTTCAAAAAAATGTTAATCTCACAAAATCAACAACAACTTTAGAATCATTAGTTCTGGTGGCCTTAGCTTCAACCCATCTATAAACATAATCAACAACAAGCAAGATATATGAAAAACCATGAGAAATAGGTAATGGAGCCACAAAATCAATATCCCAAACATAAAAAATCTCACAGAAAATAATGGGTTGGTGAGGCATCTTATGCCTATATGTAATGGTCCCTCCCACTCTCTGACACTGCTCATAAGTGGTGGAAAAATGATGACCATCTCTGAAAATGGTGGGCCAATAAAACCCACAATCTAACACCCTGCTAGCAATCTGCTAAGGACCCAAATGACTACCGGTAAGTGTGCCATGACAAAATTAAAGAATAGACTGAATATCATGATCTGGCCCACACTTGTAAATCACTTGGTCACTACCAAACCTCCACAAGTAAGGATCATCCCACACATAATATTTAGCACCACTCTTAAGTTTATTTATTTGAGACTTAGATGCATGAGGTGGAACAACAGATGCAACAATGAAATTCACAATGTTAGCAAACCAAGGTGTAACATGTGATGAATACAAATGCATTAAATGCTCATAAGGGAAACTATTCCTAATAGGAAAGGAATCAATAAGTTCCTCAATCTAGCTCAAATGATCAACAACCAAGTTTTCTGCACCACTCCTGTCTTTAATCTTAATATCAAACTCCTGAAGAAGAAGCATCCACCTTATCAATCTAGGTTTAGCATAAGGCTTCTTCAATAAGTACCTCAAAGCTGCATGGTCAGTAAAGACAATAATACGAGAGCAAAGAAAATAAGATCTGGATTTCTCTAAAGCAAAAACAATAGCTAAAAGCTCCTTCTTAGTGTTGGTGTAGTTAACTTGGGTTGCATCTAAAGTGCGTGAAGCATAGGCAATGACATGGGATAGTTTATTAACTCTCTGTGACAAAACAACCCCAAGTGCATAGTTAGAGGCATCACACATGAGTTTAAAGGGAAGTTCCCAATCTGGTGGCTGCATCATGGGAAAGGTGGTAAGCTTCTTCCTCAACTCCTTAAATGCCTCTTTGCAAGGCTGGTCAAGCACAAAGTCTACGTTCTTTTGAAGAATCTTGGACAATGGTAGGGCAATCTTGCTGAAATCCTAGATGAATCTCCTATAGAAACCTACATGTTCAACAAAAGAATGCACTTCCCACACAGAAGTGGGGGTAGAGAAGTAATAACATCAATCTTGGCCTTATCAACCTTAATACCTCTACTAGAGACCAAATGCCCTAAGACTATACCTTCATGTACCATAAAATGACATTTTTCAAAGTTAAGAACAGGTTAGTCTCAATGCGTTAGTCAAGAACTCTAGAAAGGCTATCCACACAAGCATCAAAAGAGAAACCATAAATAGTGAAATCATTCATAAACACCTCCATGCAACTCTCTAATAAATTAGAAAATATACTCACCATGCACCTCCAGTGTAATATGAATCTTAGTGTAACCTGACAAACCATCAAGAAAGTAATGATGTGATTTACCTGCCAACCTCTCCAGAACTCGGTCAATGAATGGGATAGCGAAATGGTCCTTGCGAGTTGCCAAGTTCAATCTCCTATAGTCAATGCAAATTGGGATAAACTCATTATCCTAGTTCCTCACAATAGTGATGCATGTTCAACCAGAATACTTGTTTACTCCCTCTTCCAAATTGGTATTACTTGTTTTTATATGGGAGTGGTCTTATCGGCAAGCGCACCGGGTCGCCAAGTAAAAATAATTAAAACAGAATGAACCGAATATCGAACACAAGGAACTTGTTCATTTAGCAAAGTTTTGTTAAGTAAGCAGGCATTTGCAAACAGAAATTAATAATTATGAATTAAAGCAAAAGTATGTTCTATCCTAAGTAAAAGCAATAAACGAGAACAAGTAAGTGTGAAAACAGATATCTAAAGGTGTTGGGTCCTCCTACTGAGTAAGTTGATGCAATTAAAGATGTTTTTCTAATTAAAGATGTTCCTGTGTTCTATGCTGAGGACAAAAATACCAAACACCGATTCCTCCAACGTTTGGACTAATTTAAATCAAATTTTGTTCGCAGATCCCTCTTGTTGAACTTAACCTAATTTAAACAACATTATACTCACAACATAATAAAGAAAACTAAAACCCTGCACACTATCCCTAGCAATGTAGTTATTTAGTCCCTGCTCTATCAAGTTTTAAGGAAACAGTACATTCCCCAATGCTAAAGTCCCTAACAGCACACACAAATGGGTGATCAAGCCACAAGCATGCATACAATAAGCATAGATAGAAGTAGTGAACACATAAAACAACCTTAATTAGATATGAAAAAGAGTTTACATCAACTACTCAGTAAGAATCCCTAACTGAGGGTTTTAGCCTTTCATGGCAAGGAATCTCCTTTTACACTGAAGAAGAGGAATCAAGAGAAATTGCTTGCTTACAAAGGAGTGGGGATGTCTCCTCCACCTCTAGGAATCTCACAATCTCTCAAAAAATCACTAATCTCCCTAAAAGATGAAAACTTGGCCTCTTGCTCTGCTCTATGTTCTATGAAATTCACACTCTTCAGGCCTCTGAGTTGTGAAAAGTTTTCTTTTAGGCTCCCTGGCTCTCCCTCTTTAACTCTGTGCAAATCAGGCTTAAAAAGGGCTTCCTGATCTTGACGTCGCGCTTAGCGCCATTCTCGTGCTTAGCGCGAGTAAGTGAATTTGAGCTTAGTGCCAATCTCACGCTAAGCTTGGAAAGCGACAGACGACTCGCTTAGTAAGATGATAACTCTCTAAGCACGAGCTTGCAAAGCAGATGCCTTTCCAGATTCCCCTTTACTCGCTAAGCACACTGGTGCTGGGCTTAGCCGTTGATGCACGCTAAGCGCATTGAGCTCGCTTAGCGCGATCACTCCTTTGGCACTTATTCAAAATAGCTTTTTTTTCCTGAAATTAAAGAAAATTTAACATTAATTCCATGTAAAGAGGCTTCTACTGAGCAAAGATAAAAAAAAAAAGCAATTTTATTTACAATCCTGCCAAAAAGAACCATAAATTGGGAGATTTATATATATTTTGGAAAACTTTTCTATACAAAAGTTAGTCATAAATGACGACTACAAAACTCCCCCAAATTTATAGTTTTGCTTGTCCTCAAGCAAAGAAAGAACAATTCACTTATCCTCAAGTGACAAAAATTCACAGTGGTTCTTCACAAATGTGTTTATTCCAAGGAATTCAATCACATGACATGAATGACATTCAATGTTTCCATCAACAACTTCTCACAAGACATGCAGTTTTTCAAAGACATGAACATGATTATTAAGAAACACAACTGAGATAAGTTAGTAGGGATGACAGATATCAAGGAAGGATCATCAACCAAAGCCTCACAGTCACTGTTTCAGTCAAGCACAAGTGTTTAGGCTATCCATTAGTCAACAACCAACATAAGTCTCAATCTTTACACTTCATCTCATACCATACAGTTAAGAACACACAAACTTGGATCTGAAGGACTTTTACTAGGCTTGTAATGAGGCTAGGATGCAAACAAATCATGGTTTTTCTAGGATGCAAAACTTAAGTTCTAGGAGAGCATTCATCCATAGATTAACCTCTTTCTTTTTATTCCAGTTCTATTACTTGCCTTTCCGCACTTAGGTTTTCTTTTTCTTGAAAAACAACATACATTTTTATTTTTATTTACTACTTATAGATTTTTTTTTGAACACATTGCAGTGCTTATTAACTCCTATGTGTGCTATTATTTCTTACCGTTTGAAGCTTTCACCCAATAAACTCCGCCAAATTTGGGGCAAATAGCTTTGAACCAAAATTTTCCTTTCATGAATGATGCTCTCCTACAACCTAAGACAAGGTAGAAGGAGATAAACTGTACAGGCTCAAGGTTCAATCAAACAATCATACTTTCAGCTCAAACTGGGTGCAAGGGATAAATCATTCATACACAAGGTAAGCTTTTTGGCTAAGAGGCTACTTTCGATTACAACATGGCCTTCATCATCTTCAAACTCATGCATTCATTCCATACTCAGAAATTCATGTAAAAACCATTACTTACTGCTAGTCGTTCTCTCACAATTAAAGATCACACTCTCACTAGGTTATGGCTAACGCATTCCTTCACAATCAACCTGACAAACCAACTAACATTTTCAGTCATGATCATAATTCCATGTTCTTTCTCTTCTAATGATTGCATGCTCATTCAAAGCATATGATTTATGCATTCCAATTCACTCACATCATACAATCGATCCATTCAAATCAATCGACAAACACTAATTTCGAAAATCAAACATCAACCACTGAATAATATAAGTGCATTGTTTAATCAAGCTTTTATGCAAGCTACCAAACAAAATATAACTATGAACTGAAATTTAAAAACTGAAACATAAACATAAAATGTATTGAAGATAGAATAATATAAACTGTTCAAAGTGCAAGAAAATAAAGATCTCGATCCTATCATCCAGGTCCAGTGCTGCTGCAGATGGTGGATCCTGAGAAATAGGCAGGTCTAACACTGGAGCAGATGGCTCTGGCTCAGGATGAGGAGATGTGCCTGGTACTGCAACATCTTCTTGAACAATAACTAGCTCACTCTCAAAAATGAATGGCTTAGGTGGAGAGGGCTCTGAGATGTTAGCAGAAGCATCCTTCTGTGCAAGCTAAGGCTCCTGGGCTGCGGAGGCCTCACCCCCTCCCAAAGGAGAAGGCTGGACTCCTGGCCATGCCACCTTTTGAAGAAATTCTTCAACGCTCATATCGGCCTCTGGTGGACCACATCCTGCAAACTCTGCATGATCAGGAGCTGGCCCTAATGCAGGCTCTGCAACATAGACAAGGAATGCTCTGAGCTCTGAGCGGGAAAACCTGTGAGAACTGGAGGAATTGGAGTTGTAGAAGTAGATGGAGCAAATGCAGATGGAGTTGAGGTAGAAGCATGAGCAGGGGCAGGAGTAGAAGATGGTGGGGCCTTGGATTTCTGGGTTCCCTAAAAAGTGACCGAAGGGTCATCCAGGTTCCAGCAATTATTTTTTATATAAGCCAAATTAATGGTTGGGCTCAGAGATTCGAAGGTCAGAGAATCATATGTGACTCCTTGAGCCTTACACAAGGCAATAATCAAGGCTAGAAAACCTAGCCTCGAGGATTCAGGCTGTGCGATGAGAGAAATCTGACCTGAGATGAGGGATCCCAAGTTCATATCCATCTGCATTACAAGCCCATATATTAACTTATCCCTATACAAAGTAATATCTGAAGTGTGAGATTTCGGGGCTAAGTTAGAAAAAGATAGAACACTCCAGGTCTGGGCCAGAGTAGTCAGATTCTTCCTTAAGATCTTTAGAGGCAGCCCGTCTGCATTCAGCTCAAATCCCATCCTAGGGATACATAGACGGATTGCAAGCTCTTAAGGAACAGGCCTCAGATTAGCAAACCTGGAGTAGGTGGGCAAGCTCTCCCCTTCCTCTATGACCATTGGTGTCTTCAAGAAGGTGTTGAGGGCATCAACATCAAATTTAATTAGGTGCCCTCACACCCTCACCTGCTTAGGCAATTTGTCTTCAGGGTCATAGAGGTTAGCATAAAATTCTTTAACAATAACAACATCAATGCTTCCCTCTGAGAAGTTAGTGAGCTCCTTATGCCAATTTCTCCTCTCAATTTCTCTCCTGAATTCATCAAATTCTGTGATATATAGCTTCACATTCCTTTCCGGAAGGATCTTTCGGCCAAGGACATTGTCTGCATAACGATCCCAGGCATCTTTGGATACAAGTCTTGATGTATCATATCATGCCCGGGACACTGAAGCTGGAGCTTTTCTCTTACGAGAAGCCATCTGCAAAACAAAAGAATCAAATCACAAGATAAGATGGGAATTATTCAAATTGAAAAACAAAAAATAAAACTGAAATTAAGATAAGACTGGGCGCTTAGCGCGCCTTATGAAATTTTACTCATGAGCTAAGCGCGATAGACACGCGCTTAGCATGTGAACACAAAAAATATTTTTTTTTCCTGCAAAATAGGCTTAGCGAGCAGGCTCATTAAGCGCAATTCCACAAATTTTTAAATAGAGAAAGATTAGCGCTTAGCGCGGTGAGGCGCGCTTAGCACAACTACTAAACTAGATAGCACAGGCTTAGCGAGCAGGCTCGCTAAGCCCAATTCTAAGAAATTTAAAAACAAAGACATAATAGTGCTTAGCGTGACATGCACGCTTAGTGCCCAACAAAAACACAAACATCCTAAGTGTCTGATACACAATATTTGATTAGCGCACAGCCGTGCTTAGCGAGTTTAGTAGATAACTCAACAGAGAAGATGAACGCACTTAACACGGTAGTTGGGCTTAGCGCATTCATCTGGAAATCCATAATCTTCAATAGAAGCGATGAAATCGCTTAGTGCAGCAAGGCGCTTAGTGTGTTCATCGTGATTTCCAGAAAACTAGGGGCTTCTCACCCCTTCTCATAGGCCCCTATTGGGCCATCAAACCCTAATGAAAACAAGCACATTGTGACTACAGTACAAACCTAAAGCTATTCTAACTAACAACTAACCTAACACTAAGCATAAACAAAAATTCTACCTAACAATCACTAAGTTATCTATCCTGAGGTTGAAAACTTAGAACGAAAATGAAGTAAAGTAAAGAAACTTACTTGGATTGTGTAGATGAATGAAAAGAAGAGAAAAGGTGCAGGAATGCAGGGAGATGAAGCAAGGTGACGGCAAATGCAGTGAGGCCTTAATGCACAACAAGAGTGAAATGGTAACTGCCTAAGGCAGTACCTTATAATTTTTTTAGCAGTTTCATATGGTGCACTTAGCGCACAGCTGCGCTTAGCGTGACCATATGATGTTTGAGTTTTAAAAGCCTTGCGCTTAGCGCATCTGCTCGCTAAGCCCAATTCAAAATGTTAAAATTCCAGAGAAGCTTTTGGGCTTAGCACGCAAGGTCGCGCTTAGCGGGAACTGCACCTTTGATTGGTCCTGCAACTTGTGCTTAGCCGCCAAAGGCTGCGCTTAGTGAATTAATGCCCATTAAATGCAGTAGTGGCCTGTGCTTAGCGTGTCGCTCGAGCTTAGCACAATTCTAAAAATTGCAATTCCAGAGAAGGAATTGTTCTTAGCGAGCGTTCGTGCTAAGCCCAATTCGAAAGAATTAAAATCCATAGAGGTTTTTGGGCTTAGCACTAAGCACTCGCTTAGCGGGACCATCCAGCCAATGATCAGGGGTCAAGGCGCTTAGCACGAACAATAGCTCACTTAGCACGTGAAGGAAATGGCGCTTAGCGCGTGGACCACAGAAAATTTTCTAAGTTATTTTTCTATCCATCTCTTCATAAAACTTATAAACCCCTTTTTCAATACTATGCATGCTGCAAACACATAATCACAAGCAATCTAACTGAACTAGAATGCAAGAAAAACAAAATTAAAAAGGGCTGGGTTGCCTCCCAGTAAGCGCTTGTTTAACGTCATTAGCTTGACGCATAGTTCTTTGTTATCCTGGATCAATCTTGGTTCTCTCCTTCAGAACCTTCTCATCAAACTCCTTCACCTGTAAACAAACATTCTAGTCCAGCATTTTTCTTTCGTCATTAAATAGATCAAAGTTGATCTGTTGGTCTTCAATACCCATTTCTAACTTTTTCTTCCCCATGTCCACTACACAGCTTGCAATAGACATAAATGGACGTCCCAAAATTAAGGGAATATCTGCATCTTCCTCAACGTCCATTACAACGAAGTTAGTAGGAAAGATAAGATGCTTGACCCGAACCAGAACATCCTCAATCACTCCATAAGGTCTGGTGATGGAGCGATATGCTAACTGTAAAGTCATCCTAGTAGGCATTATCTCCAACTCTCCAAGTCTCCGGCACATGGAAAGCAGCATCAAATTAATAGTGGCTCCCAAATCAATAAGAGCTTTGCCAACAGAAACTTCACCTATAGAACAAGGATTAGTGACACTGCCTAGATCCTTATGTTTTGGTGGAAGGATACATTGAATTCCGACACTACAATTTCCTTCCACAATGATGTTGTCACTATAGATGTACTTGTTCTTCCTAGTTAGCATGTCTTTTAGAAATTTAGCATAGAGTGGCATCTGCTGTAGAGCTTCTCCAAAGGGCATGGTAATTTCTAGCTTCTTGAAGATATCCAGAAATCTAGCTAGATGTCTTTCTTTGTCTTTCCTAGAAGGTACAAAAGGATATGGTACTTCTCTCCCTTCAGCTGAAGATGTTTCTTTCTTTTTCTCTCTAGCACACTCACTCTTGCTTTCTCTCTTTTTCTTTTTCATTTTTCTCATTTTCTTTTTCTTTTTCATTTTTTTCATTTTCTTCTTCTTTTTCTTTTTCCTTCTTTTCTTTTTCATTTATTTCTTTTTCACTCAAAATTATTGGTGTCTCTCTCATTTGTTCATCCTCCTCTTCTTCTTCTTTCTTTATAAGTTCACAAAAGGGTTGCACTGGTTCAGGTGTCGGTTCAATTACCAGCTGTTGTTTGTCATCCTTCACCATTTTCTCCTTCTTCTTCTCCTCCTCCATGGTTACCTTCCTTCCTCGGGTCATCACAGCCTTGCATTCTTCTTTTGGATTCTGCTCAGTGTTAGCTCCAAAAGTACCAGAAGATTTTTCTACAAGCTATTTGGCTAGCTGCCTTACCTGAACCTTTAGATTTTTTATGGCTGACTTTGTGCTCTTATGATTAGTCAATGACACCTGCATAAACTGAGCAAGAGTTTCTTCCAGCTTTGTTGTTCTCTCATATAAGCTAGGCCCTTGTTGCTATGACTTGTTAGGTGGCCCACCCTGGTCTTTATTGAACTGATTACCAGGGTGAGTTTTCCCTTGATTATGCTGCTGTTAAGGTTGGCCATGTTGAAATCCAAAAAATCCACCTGCATTAAAATTTTGTCTAGGCTGGTTTCCCATGTAATTAACTTCATGAGATGCTTCTTCAGTAGGAATACACAAGCCTGACCCATGAGCTCCACCACAAAGTGTGCAACCTGTAACCTGCAAAACATATGAAGGTAAAGGTTGACTAGCATGCAATTGAGTTGGCAACTTACTTAGTGTTTCAGTTAAAGCTTCAAGTTGCTTGGACAACAACTTATTTTGGGCCAACAAGGCATCTTGTGATGAAAGCTCCAATAAACTCTTCTTGGTAGGAATATGAACTCTATCATGCAAAATTGTGTGGTTACTGGCAGCCATATTTTCAATTAAGTCCATGGCTTCTTCAGGTGTCTTTAACTTAATTTTTCCTCCTGCAGAAGCATCGAGTAACTACTTTGATTGCGGTCGTAATCCATCAATGAAGATGTTCAACTGTATAGGCTCTGAAAAACCATGAGTAGGAGTTTTCTGCAGCAAGCTATGGAATCTTTCTAATGCCTCACTCAAAGATTCATCGGGAAATTGATGGAATGAAGAAATTGTAGCTTTTCCCTCTACAGTTTTAGACTCTGGGAAATATTTTTTTAGAAACTTCTCAACAACCTCATCCCAGGTCTTTAAACTGTTGCCATTGAATGAATGCAACCATCTCTTGGCCTCCCCAGATAAAGAAAATGAAAACAGGCTGAGCTTAATAACATCTTCAGGTACACCGGCAAGCTTGGCAGTATTACAAATCTCAATATACGTTGCCAAGTGTGAGTATGGATCTTCATTTGGTAAACCATGAAACAAATTGCTCTGTATTAGCTATATCAATAAAGGTGGGTAAGTTAAGTTTTGTGCTTGAACCTCTAGCCGTGTAACACTTGAGAAATATTGCAGCACCGAAGTACTTGAGTAATCTTCCAAGGTCACTCATCGAGGTTGCTCTTCAGTCATGACTTTGGCTTCAAATTCTGCTGTTTGAGATTCCCTGGATATAGGTGAATTAGAAGATGATGACACAGAAAAGTGAGCGTCTTCAAGGATTGATGCAACTGTTTTGTCGTGCAAAAGCTTTCTTTTTCTCTCTGTGTTGTTTCTTCTAAAGGTGGCTTCAATTTCTAAATCCAATGAAACCAATTCACCAGCAGAAGATCTACGCATGCAAACACTAACAGGAACAACAGTTAACCAATTCAAGAAGAAAATAAATTCTAAACTAAAAAAATATTAACAAAAACAAAAAATAATAAATCAAAGAATAATAAATTAATGCCTTCAAACTGAACTAGACTTTCCAAATGGAAAGACTTTCCCTAGCAATGGCGCCAAAATTACTTGTTCGACCATAATACTTGTTTACTCCCTCTTCCAAATTGGTATTACTTGTTTTATATGGGAGTGGTCTTATCAGCAAGCGCACCGGGTCGCCAAGTAAAACTAATTAAAACGGCATTATACTCACAACATAATAAAGAAAACTAAAACCCTGCACACTAACCCTAGCAATGCAGTTACTCAGTCCTTGCTCTATCAAGTTCTAAGGAAACAGTACATTTCCCAATGCTAAAGTCCCTAACAGCACACACAAATGGGTGATCAAGCCACAAGCATGCATACAATAAGCATAGATAGAAGCAGTGAACACGTAAAACAACCTTAATTAGATATGATAAAGAGTTTACATCAACTACTCAATAAGAATCCCTAACTGAGGGTTTTAGCCTTTCATGGCAAGGAAGCTTCTTTTACATTGAAGATGAGGAATCAAGAGAAATTGCTTGCTTACAAAGGAGTAGGGATGTCTCCTCCACCTCTAGGAATCTCACAATCTCTCAAAAACTCACTAATCTCCCTAAAAGATGAAAACTTGGCCCCTTGCTCTGCTCTACGCTCTCTGAAATTCACACTCTTCAAGCCTCTATGTGGTGAACAGTTCTCTCTTGGCTCCCTTCAATTCTGTGCAAATCAGGCTTAAAAAGGGCTTCGTGATCTCGACATTGCGCTTAGCGTGAGTAAGTGAATTTGAGCTTAGCGCCAATCTCGCGCTAAGCCTAGAAAGCGACAGATGACTCACTTAGCAAGCTAATAACGCGCTAAGCGCGTCCTTGCGTAGCAGATATCTTTCCAAATTTCCATTTACTCACTAAGTGCACTGGTGCTAGGCTTAGCCGTTGATGCGCACTAAGCGCATTGAGCTCGCTTAGCGCGATGACTCCTTTGGCACTTCTTCAAAATAGCTCCTTTTTGCCTACAGTTAAAGAAAATTTAACATTAATTCCATGTAAAGAGGCTTCTACTGAGCAGAGATAAAAAAAAGTAATTTTACTTACAATTCTACCAAAAAGAACCATAAATTGGGAGATTTATATACATTTTGGAAAATTTTCTGTACAAAAGTTAGTTGTAAACAACGACTAACAGACATCATCCGTGAATTCATAAGCAGTCATTTTCCAATTCCCAATTAGGGCTTTCTTTAGGAACAAATCACTTTAGGGCTTTTCATTCTACCTATGCCTTTGATTCTTTTTCTTCCTTCTTTATGCTATACTTGGATTTTCACTTTCTTATAATAACTATATATCTCCTTCTACTGAAACATGTTTTACTTGGATGAAATATGTATTTTTCTATTTGTTTGGTGAAGGCGTGATTACGGGTGGAGTAGGAGCAAATGTTTTCTACAATTTGAAGCAGAGGCACCCAACTCTTGACATGTCTATGATTGACTATGATCTAGCACTTCTTTTTCAACCAATGTTGATGCTTGGAATCAGTGTTGGAGTTGCTTTCAATGTGATTTTTCCTTATTGGATGCTAACAACTTTGTTAATAGTACTTTTCATAGCTATGGAATGCTTAAAAATTGAATTTGTGCTCTATTTCTTTTTTCTTTGCTTTCCTATCATTTGACGTAGTTTGAATGTGAAACAGGCCTTTCAGTCAATGCATTCTTTAAGGGTTGCTTAAGCATAGCTCACCCTTTATATTAAACTTTGAATTGATACACACTTTAGTCCCTGAACACAGGCTGTTGTTGCTTTGATCATTGAAAGATTTAATCAATATAAATGCTCACCAAAAGTGTCAATTTGTTATCAAGTTTATCCTATTTAGTACTTATAAACAATTACATGATCCCTTAAAGGGCTAGTTTATAAAGACATACACTTTTACTGACCAAAGCAACAAAAGATGTCACTCTCAAGACTAAATTGTACATTATCTCAATTTTTTTTTTTTGCATTTTGGTGCTTTGATTTCATGCATCTATTATCATTCCAGGAAGCTAGGCAGAATGCACGGTTAAATTCTAAGTGGTATGATATTATTTCTGTTCTAGCCTTCTGCATCTGTTCTTCTAGCTACTAGTTAACATAGATAGCATTATCAAGCATGTCATGCTAATAATTAGTCTAATCAGATACAGAAAGAATCGATAATGCTGCACATCCTCAAACAAAAGAGACGGCCAATAAAGCCATACAAATACCAACCAATCAAGGAAAAAAGTAGTAAAAAATGCAGACAGTTGCTGCTAGTGTTTCCATTTCCAACACCTATTCTTTCTCATGAAATCTAAAATTGTTCTGCAGGTTTCTGTTATTGAAAACATTTACTGGAAGGAACTTGGAATTCTTGTATCTATCTGGATCTTGATACTTACATTACAGATAGGAAAAGTTAATGTCTAACTCTTTTTTTTCATTGTTGGTACATTTTTTCCCGTTATCTATTTTTTAGTACATCAGTTTTTCATTTTGTTGTATGATAATATATGCCTTTGTTTTGAAACAGAATTACACTACAAATTGCTCAGCGTTATATTAGATAATGAATCTACTACAGGTACACACTAATATAGTATTCATTAGCTAGAAACCAAAGTTTTCTTCTTATACTTTTCATTCTCCAACTTAATCAAGCCAATATAGCCTAATGAAGTCTAGTGCTGAGCATTAAGAGTTTGATTTGGAATTAACTTCAAATTAGGTTTTAGAACCAAAGAACCACATATGTAACATCAATTTTTTATAGGCTTACAATATCAATTATCATGATGATTATTCTCTTTTTGTTCCCTTGTGTTTCAGGTCCTTATCACTATAGGAACAACCTTTTTATGTCTAAAGTTCATCAATGATTGCTTCCCTTCTATCAACTTCACTCATTTGTACTTCATATGAACTTGAACTTCCTAATGATGGCCATCCTATTCGCATGAGGGGGACATTGGGGAAGATGATTGTACTATGGAATCATAGAAGAACCAGCATGAATCTGCAGGTCCTGGATATTCTTTTGATGCAATTGTGTCAATGATGGCATCATAACATGATTAACAGCTCTTGAAATATAATATGGATAACCATGTTGAGCAGGCATAGAACCGTGACTTCCATTTCTTGGATGCACCACTCCCTGATAATGTTCTTCCTTGTAATGCTTTTGTTGTGAAACTTCCATCGATGCGGGAGGAGTACAAGATCTCTCAATAGAGAAAGAATCGGGGATACTGTTGCTGCTCGGTAAGTCATCTTGTGAATGGTTTCCAAACATTTCTCCATTTTTTGTGTTTTAAGGCCACTATCCCCTTGTTCAGTACATGCTTGATTCATATCTTCCATCCTAACTTCTGTAGTAGTAGTAGTGATAGTAGTATTGTTACTATTGTCAACATGAGCACTCTCTTCAGTTGTTGCTTTGACATAGGTGAAAAAGTCTGATGACTCTCCAATCTTCAGTTCACTCTTCTTTGGACCAGATGAAAAATGTCCTGCAAAATTATGGAAAATCAAAGAGAAATCAGTAAAAATGACACGTGTTACTCAGTTCTACAAAACTTTGTTCAAATTTAGGACTCAGATATCTCATATCCCTTTTAAACCAAGGCCATTTTTTAAATTATGATGTGCAAACTACCATCAATAGTTCTGCTGCTTGATGGATGTTTCCTTGGAGTACCTGCATATGTAATAATAAAAAATAACACTTAGGCATGAACAAATGTATTTATTTTGATTTTCATGAGAAATCAAACTAAAGATATACAAATCAAAATGGGCTAAAAGAAGAGGCACAAAGATAGGAAAAACTAAAGTTCACAATAATCTGTGGAAGCAATGACTTTCAAGATTATTTTGATGATGCCAAAGAATCAAGAGTTAAGAAAATTCCAAAGATTCAAGACTCAAGTTTCAAGAATCAAGATTCAAGAACAATCAAGATCAAGATTCAAGACTCAAGAATCAAGAATCAAGAGAAGACTCAATCAAGATAAGTATTTAAAAAGTTTTTCAAAACATTGAGTAGCACAAGAATTTTTCACAAAATCATTACCAAAGAGTTTTACTCTCTGGTAATCGATTACCAGAAGGTAGTAATCGATTACCGGTGTTTTAAAACGTTAGATTTCAAATTTCAAGAGTTACAACTTGTGTTTAATATTTTTAAATCATTTTGAACTTGTGTAATCGATTACACAATACTTGTAATCGATTACCAGAGCTTCTAAATGTTTTGATTTTCAAAATTTAAAATGAAGAGTCACATCTGTTGATGTGTAATCGATTACACCTTAATGGTAATCGATTACCAGTGACTGATTTCGAAAAATACATTTCCAAAAGTCACAATTCTTCAAGTAACTTGTTTCTGAAGATTCTTGCAAAAGTCACAACTTTTTAAGTGACTAGTTTTAAAGAAATTGCCAAGAGTCACAAGCTTTGATGAGAATCATGAAACTGGCCAAATATAGGCTAAAGGCCCAAGTGGAGAAGGACGAAGGCCTAAGTGGAGAAGGACAAAGCCCCCGAGTGGAGAAGGATGAAGGCCCAAGTGGAGAAGGATGAAGGCCTAAGTGGAGAAGGATGAAGGCCCAGAGGCAGAGACACTATCAAGACAATTAATTGTTGCTGAAGGCCCAAACTAATTTGAAGGCCCAAGTTAAATATGTTTTTAGTTATAATTTTTATTTATTGTAATTTTGGCCTAACCTGTTTAGAAGGCCCATGTCTATTTTTATCTTTTTGTTCAGATACACTATAAGTATTGGTTTTTGTTTTGAATAAAAAAACTTTTGGCATTTGATAAATTTTGGTGAGAGTTTCTCTCTGGGTTCCTTGTTGAACCAATTATCAGACTTATCAAGGTAATCCTTGTGGCGTCTACCCAGACTTATCTTCCTTCATCGGAAGTGGCGTCTACCCTGACTTATCTTCCTTCACCGGAAGTGGCGTCATCCAAACCTTCGTAGCCTGTATCAAACGATCCTCCCCGTAAGATTCGCATCAAGCTTTGACTTGAGTTATCAAGAGATTATAAATATGTGACCATGGCATGTATTTGAAAAATCAATTTATCTATTTTTCAATCTTCTTTCAACATTCTTCAATCAATCTTTTCAACTCTTTCTACAAAATTTTCTAATTCATTTTCTCTTCATCTTTCTAAAAATTTTTGTTCAATACTTTCTCTTTCAAGAAAAGTTCTTTGATCAAAAACTTGTGCTATTTATCTTTTTCATTCTCTTCTCCCTTTGCCAAAAGAACGAAGGGCTAACCGCCTGAATTCTTTTGTGTCTCTCTTCTCCCTTACAAAAGATTCAAAGGACTATCTGCCTGAAAATTCTTTTGATTCTTCTCTTCCCCTTAAGCAAAAGATTTCAAAGGACTAACCGCCTGAGATATCTTTTGTTTCCGCTTTACAAAGATTCAAAGGACTAACCGCCTGAGAATTCTTTGTCCCAACACATTGGAGGGTACATCCTTTGTGGTACAAGTAGAGGGTACATCTACTTGGGGATTGTTATACTGAGAACAAGAGAGGGTACATCTCTTGTGGATCAGTTCAAGTGGAGGGTACATCCACTTGGTTTTTCAAAGAGAACAAGGGAGGGTACATCCCTTGTGGATCTTTGGCTTGTAAAGGATTTTACAAGGTTGGAAGAAATCTCAAGAACCGCAGGTTGCTTGGGGACTGGATGTAGGCACGGTTTGTGGTCGAACCAGTATAAATCTTGTGTTTGTCTTCTTCTTCCCTACACTCTTTAATTTCCACTGTGTACTTTTAATTATCGCTTTTACTTTTGGTTAAGTTTCTATTTTTGTTATTTACTTTCTTAACTTAGTAGTAAAAGCCTAATTGAATCTAGTAACATTAAGAAGGATAGATTTTTAATTAGTCAAGACACATTCATAATTAATTCAACCCCCCCCCCCCTCCTTCTTAATTATTTCGAGGCCACTTTATCCAACATAATCTGTGTCATTTTATGGCATTCAAACAATTGTCTTATACAATCATAGGAAGAACTAGCAGAGCATTACATTGTATAACTTCAACATACATAATGTACAAAATTACTATATAATTTTTTATCTTCAATAATAGTAGTTGAAGGAAAAGGAGAAGCAGACCTGTCTGACGATCACTTATTCCAGGCACATTAGGCTGATATTCTGATACAAGATAACTGGGAAGCTCTACCACAACAGCAACAACGGTGGCAATACTGGCCTGAAATGATAAATGATATACATATATTATAATGTATCATGTAACCACATCTATGATCAGTAGTCATTAGAAGTAAATTAGATAGATCATATCATAAACACCAGTAGCTAGCCCAAAATGGCTCTATACATAGTTATGAGTTTTCTAATCTTCAATTTATATAAAAAAAAAGTGTTCTCAAAACTTTTGGTATTCACCAGTGCTTTTCAAAATTTATTTAGGATACTAATCATGACTAGCATCTGAAATGTAGTTTAAGATTTCATTTAAAAATGCATTATGATTCATTTATATTTAATCCAATTTTAACTGCACCATTGACTTTTATGAATTTATATTGCAATTCAATCTCTACACTACCATCATAATTGATATCTCCTTTTCATGTGGAAGGCAATGCGAAACTAAAAAGCACACCATTTATTTATATATACACAAACACAACTGATACGAATAGGAAAGAAGGGGTGCAGGCAGCAAGGCCCAAGAGGCAAAGTATCACTCCCATGCACCTAAAGGATTATGTGACGTCGTGAGGAAGCTGATGTATGCATGCAATCTGGTAGCTAGCGCAAGAAGGTTCAAGAAGGAGCAATTAGTTGGGAATTGCGGTTAGACCGTTAGGATGTTGTAACTACCACTCAGTGGTTATAAAAATGTATTTTCCATCTTGGTGAAGGACATGATGAGGATAATAACGCTTTCTGCTTCCTAAAGAACTCTATATCCTTTTTCTCTCTCTCTTTCGGTCTATCCTTCGTCTCAGGGAGGTTAGCTAGGGGCCTCGAACACCCGTGCTATCACTGGTGCTTTCATTGACGTGCCATGACGGAAGCTACACGTTCGAAAGTCAACACTGATCGTTGGGAAGAAGCGTTCGCGCGACTTTTGTCTTCGATGTCCTCCAAAATTGATGAGCTCTTGCATCACATGTCTCAATTGGAAATAGCTCACACGTCGCCACGAGCTCCGTCACTGGCCACAGGTGCACTGGCCGTGAGCTTTAGTCATCATATGAAGCTCGAAGTACCTCGTTTTGATGGCTCTGATCCAGAGGGATGGATTTTTAAAATCATGTAGTTCTTCGAATATCATTCAACACCAGATCATGAACGATTAACCATAGCTTCTTTTTACATGGAGGGATCAACGCTAGCTTGGTTTCAATGGATGCATAGGAGTGGCCAGCTGTCGTCGTGGCCCACCTTCTTGCACGCCATTCACGCATGATTTTCATCTTCCACATACGAAGATCCAACAGGATTACTTTGTAAATTGACACAGCAATCCACAGTCTAAACATACTTATCAGAATTTGAAGCTTTGGCAAACTGCATCATTGGCCTACCGGCACCATTTGTGCTTAGCTACTTCATTTCAGGTTTGAACCCAGCAATTTGGAGAGAAGTGCAGGTAATGCAGCCTCATTCGTTGGTTCAAGCAATTTCTTTTGCCAGGTTGCATGAAGAGAAGATGTTGGATGGGCGACGACCTGGTGAGAAGGGAGCTCCGCATCTGTCTTATGGGCCTCCTCCATGAGTCACACCGCCAGTGCTCCCCAAACCACCTGAGTCACTATTACTTCCCCCGCCAGTGAAATCATCAAACACCATTCCTTTCAAACGTCTTTCCCCAACTGAATTGGCAATGAGAAGAGAAAAGGGGCTATGCTTTAATTGTGATGAAAAATATACAAGGGAGCATAAGTGCACCTCGTCCTTGGTTTTGTTTGTCACAGAGGACGATAACTACTTACCAGATGTGGGGTCACCGCCGGAATCGCCGCCAACCTCGTAGGAAGTCTCTCCTGCCCAAATTAGTCTCCATGCACTTTCAAGCTAAGGAGCTCCTGAAACTTTACGAGTTACAGGCATCATTGGACATCATCGTGTGCACATCCTCATTGATGGAGGAAGCACACATAATTTTTTGCAATAGGAATTGGTAACCAAGTTGAATTTGAGGCCACAATCAACTTCAACCCTGCGCGTGACTGTGGGAAATGGCGAGGAGCTACAGTGTAATCAAATCTGTCACGAGGTCGTGGTACACATTCAATCCCACACTTTCTTGGTTGATTTCCATGTTCTTCCAATTTGTGGGGCTGATGTGGTACTAGGAGTACAATGGCTGAAGTCGTTAGGACCTATTCTGATAGATTACGCCACTCTAACTATGAAATTTATCTCCAATGATAAGTTGATAGAGCTCAAAGGAGAACGCGATGCCAGCATTGATCAGATTTCACCGTCACAGTTACGATGTCTGGTAAACACAGGTAACACTAGTACCTTCTTTCACATTCAGCTTGATCCACTTACACCTGAACCCTTACCCTTAACACACACCATACCAGCAATTCACACCTTACTCACCAAATACTCTTCCCTCTTCCAACCACTACCCAACCTTCCTCCATCTCGAGCAACAGACCACCCCATCAATCTCATTCCTAACGCAGCACCAGTAAACGTAAAACCTTATTGGTACCCATACTTCCAAAAACAAGAGATTGAAAGACAAGTGGCCGTGATGCTTCATAGTGATCACATACAACACAGTTCCAACCCTTTTTCATCACATGTTCTATTGGTAAAGAAGCGCGACAGGACGTGGAGATTTTGTGTGGATTACAGGGCATTGAATGCTATCACGGTGCGTGACCGCTTCCCTATCCCTATGATGGACGAGTTATTAGATGAGTTGGGAGGCGCAACCTGGTTCTTCAAATTCTGATACTGTAGAATCCATTAGTTACACTCTTTCTTTTATTACTTAAATACTAATTTCTAACATGATTGTGAATAGTGATATCCATGTTTTGATACTTCTCTTGTGCTGATTTAAGTTGAAGGAATTGAAGAGGACTAAAGATTAGTATGACTGGGCAAAGGCTGCGTATAGTTATTTGGTGATGGTTGACTACCGATATCCTGCTGAATTCATGATGACTTTGACTGAACATCCATCATGGAGGTTAGTATGATTTCAAATTTGTAGTATATGATGATGGAATATCCTACCATGCCTAATTTTTGCAAATATAGGTGGCTGGATTGCTGATACACTTGTGAGCAAAGGCCTTTCCTTAACCTCTGTTCGAAAGGTAAGAAAGTTACTGAAGATAATCTTGATTAATAAAATAAATTATTGTTAATGAATTTTGTAAATCAAATAATAGTACAAGGACATTTATTTCAGTCCTTAGTAGAAACAATTTTGTTGTTTATTTTTTCAAGTAATTTTCCAAGATAAATAATATTCTGGTTAAACCATCAATCGGGTTTCTGGATCGGATCCTGCATTTTTTCTTACATAGCTAAGCCATGGGAAAATACCTCCCATGGCAATACTATGCATGGCTTGGAGTGAGGTTTGAGCTAAATTAATTAATATATATCTTCCCAAACATGATTTGGCAAGTTTTAAATGTATATAAAGTTACCTAATATATATCTGTGTTATTTCAGTCATGACCTGGTGGACCAAGCCCGCTTATTAATTATTACAACTCGGATGCAATATTTTTATTTATTAGAAATCACTAGCTACTTGCAAATGGTTGTAGTGTAGGTGCTTAAATTGAAACGATGGTGTTTCTTTGTATTCTATTTGATAACCATTATGATATATAATTCAATTAAAAAAACAATTTAATGTGATAATGTTGTACACGTATGGAAATCAAAATGGTATTTAAGTCCATTTTCTTTAAATCTATGAATTTGAGCACCAATGAATTTAATTTATAAAATTTTAAAATATTAAATTTTAATGCTTAAAATTTAAAATTATTATATAATAGTCCTTTTAATTTCTAAAATTATTAAAATAATTATTTCAGTCTCTAAAATTTGATCAATATAAGTTAAATTTAAAATAATATATAATGCATTTTTTTTTTGCTTTTGTCCATGATTTAGAATGTTTTTCTATCGACATATATGGTGTTTTCTTGGATTTCATTTTCAATATTTGGTGCTTAGATATATTTGGTGTTTTCTTGGATTTCATTTATCTTCACTTGTTTTTTCCCTAGTGCGGCTCGTTTCTTGGAATCACGAGGGATGATAGAGGATGCTCTTTGGGAGAATATTAGAGGTTGCTAAGGTAAGTTCACTAGTTCATATATAATACATAATATTGCCATACTAAATTAATTTGCAGAGTCACGCCTTCTAAATTAATTTAACAATTATTTTATTATATATAGAACAATAAAATTTATTCAGCTGCCTTTAATAATTTTCATTAAATATATTTTTAATTATTTAAAATATTTTAAAGTTTTAATTTCTATAAAATTTTATACATTTTTTCTTACATTTATTAAAAGTGATATAATTTTAATTCCTCATTTAAAACTGAAAAAACTAATTTTTTAACGAAAATGTAAGGATTAAAAATATATAATTTTTTTATAAAGGCTAAAAGAAACATATTTCTTTCAATAAATGGTCTTTAATATACAAAAACAATTACATGACATTACATTATATTTGACAATGACATGACACTTATAATGATAAACTTGTAGGTGGTGAAAATAGAATTCACATCCCCTAAGTAAATATGAGAAAGAACCGTAAGCAATAAACCACTTAACTTGTTCGGTCTTCCTATAATATATGATGTGAATTTATCTATTAAATTATATGAATTTATTAAATGTATACTAATTTATAAATTAATAATTTTTCATTATAATATATATATATATATATATATATATATATATATATATATATATATATATATATATAACTTATTTAGAATATGCACCATTTAAGTTAATTTAATTATAATTTAAATTATTTCTACAATTTAATATTAAATCTTTTATATATTATTATATTAAATTTTTATTAATTGTATGTAAAATTATATAAATTAAATTAAGTTCTACGTATTTTGTACATTCTAAATGAAATTATATAAAAGTATATAAATTATATAAGTATTGAAACTTGAAAGCATCCCCTATTAATTAGTGTCTAGTTGTTACATTTGAGTTGGAGAATTTCTTGCAGTCCTTACAATATAATATACATTGTTTGACCTAATAATTTGATACATCAATATGTTGCCATTAAACTCATCCATGAAAAGTTGCTATTTGTCTAAAATTGAACATATTTTCAAGATTGGCAGGGCCCAATTTACATGCCCATCGTGTTTTCCCCCCTTTTGGCCCTTTTGTCTTGATTTTGTTTTTTGTGATTCTAATCCTTTAATTACCCTTCAATATATTAATATCGGATTGCTTTTTGCATAGGATAAAAATTCCTGAAATTAGAAGATGAATGGTTCAAAAAAGGATATGAAACAACAACTTTTATAGAGGAAGAAGATGTCAATGTAGATGATGTTGCTGCTGCTTTCAATGATTCTAAGGTTATGCGTTTTTTACAATATTTCTATTATTTTTTATTTACTTTGCAAAGATTTTCTTATTATACTTTGGAAGTAAAATAATTAAAGAAATTGTAGAAACTGTTTTCTATGTGTAATTTATTTGTTTTCTTTGGTATGTAGAAAAACCAACCCACATTACTCTCACTTGCTTCTACACCATGCCCTGCAAGTGAGTCATTAGTCAATTAATGCTTTATGTCTTAATTAAAAGTGTGATTAATTGTGCTTTTATTTATTGACTTTGACAAACTAAACTGCATGATTGTGTGACAATCTCAATTTCAAAATTAATAATTGGGCTTAGTAAAATTTCAAAATTTAGTTGGGACGTTAATGTATATGAAATTTTTATTTTTAAAAAAAGACACATTTTAAGATGATTTTTTGGTAAAACCATCTTAGAATTCTCAAAATATTTTTAATTTTTTTAAAAAAAATTAATTTAAGACAATTTTCTAAAAAGCCATTTTAGAATATTTACATTCTAAGACGGTTTCTGATAACCTAAAACCTTCTTAAAATCTTCAATATATTTGAATTTTGTTTTTATAAAAAAAAAAACATTCAAAGACGATTTTTAAAAAATCGTCTTAAAATGATATCTTTTTCTAAGACAATTTTTTATGGAACCGTAATAGAAAGTACAAACATTCTATATTGTTGATTTCGACGACGATTAATAACCAACATAAAATGTAAAAATTAACCATAGAAAATATTTTTCTTTGTAGTGTTGTGATGTCAATCAAATAAACAAATTTATAATGTTTATATTATACAACTATATTTATTAAATTACAAAAAAGGGGTCGAGTTGTAACAATTCTAGGTGACCAATAAGACAATTATTAAAATGATGGCAATCACGATGGCAAGTACTATTAACTTTATCTTCATGTTTTGATACCACATCTTTCTCCTTATCTGGTCTCCCCGCTCCCTGAAAACCCCCGCCTGCAAAGTCATACAAAATTGACATACCAATTTAATTTTTATGTGTGAAGCAAGCTACTGCATGTTTTAATTCATGCTAATGACATACAACAAATCAAAGTAAAGGTTAAGTCAATAGAGACAATAATTGCTGAAAAAAACATCTTTCACCGTAAATTTTAGATTTAAATATATTTTTAGTACTTTAAATTTAGATAATTATATATTTTAGTCCTTTAGAATAAAATATATTTTTATTAATCTCTCAAATTTTTGAAAAATCATTTTTGTCCCTCTTATTCTTTGCAATAATTATGTCAGAATTTGTAACAGTTTTCACGTTTAAAAATGTTTTTTTTAATTTAATTATTTAAAAAATGATATCTAATAGGTTAAAACTACCGAAATATGTAAAAAAATCATCACAATTTTGAATTCATGTTTTTATTTTTCTTCTTTAAAACAGTTGGAATATGTAAAAAAATGCCACCAAACCATCCTACAAGTTAAAATCTTTAAAAATCATTTATTTTTATAAAATTGAATTAAAAACAAGTAAATTTTGATAGTTAAAAATTGTCAGATTATGAAACCATGAATTCAATTAATAAAGAAGAGTTAAAAGTAGTTTTTTTGAAAATTTGAAGAGTAATAAAAACAATTATTTTTAAAACTATAAAAATAATTGCCTAAAAATTAAAAAGACTAAAAACATATTTGTTTTAATTTTATTGATAAGTACATTTTGGTTACAACTTAAATTTAGCATGCACACATCTAATTAAGTCAGGGTCGGTACACATGAACTCATAAACAAACATATAATCAACTATGATAGTTTTGTGATTTTGTGAAACTTTCATGTCAAAGTGACCTTGCTATACAATAATTCAATCGGTAGTATTAGGCAAACAAAACCCTTCACATAACGAACGAATATTTACCTGTAAGCCAGTAGATTATATTTTTCACACATGACATTAATCAACCAAACATATAGGCTCATTCTACATGATCTAAAATAATCTCAGTTCAATTTTTCTTAAATTTATTGTGTGTTTACATAAATGTTTGGAAAATTCATTTTGAAAAAATTAAATTGATTTTATAAAATTGATTCTAATTAGAATTGACTTTGAAGTAAAGTAATTTATGTGTAGCTGTGTTTTTTATTCTAAAAAAAATTAATAATAAAATTAGGTATAAAATTTTCAATCCAATATAAAAATTAACTAAAGTTATTTCAACTCAAAATCAATTATCAACATATAATTAATTCTTTAAAGTAAAATAAAACATGTAAATATTTATCTAAAATAATGTACTAATAGTTTAACATGATTCTGGATGACTCAACGTGAAACCAATAAGAAAAAACATTCCTTTATTTAGTTTGTGTGAACAATTAAAAGTACCTGATTGCGAAGGTCCTCAGTTTGACCCACTAAAACGTCAATCTTCACTTGACGATCAAGAACCTACATACAAGACATAGTTACTATGATTTGGCAACATATCATACGAAATACTACCAACAACTTCATAATTAATAAGGGGAAGGATAATATATGCTAGTAGTTTTATATTATACCTGATCAATGTTTGCCCTCATAACTTGTTGGACTTCTGAAACCTGAGCTTTCACTTTTGCAAGTTTGCTAACCTCTTCTGGGTGTTCCACACAATACTGCATATGTTCCTTCAACTTGGATCTAGAACCACACACAACAAATCTTCATATTAGTACAATTCAAAACATAGATAGAGGTACAATATTTGTTTTATGCTACATGGAATACACATAAGTACCCAAATTCTTTGTTTAAGCTTTTAGCAGTGGCTGTTGTAGCTTTTCCTCCACCATATCTCTTGGAAAAATCCTCCATGATGCGTTCAAGATAGGCCATTGCAAGTTGGCGACCAACAGACTCTACTGCCACAACACAGTAAGCTAAAAATAATAGATCATGTGAGTCCAACTAATTGTGGTATAATTTATAAGGAAATGGAAAGCAATTTATAAATTAGAGACATAAATTTCAGTAGACGTTAAACAACTTTCCACTAAAACAAGCACTACCATGCATGCTTACTTATTTAAATTTGATTACATTAATGTTTTTTCAATAAAGAGTAGTAGTAATATATGATAATAATGGAGCCACTGTAGTGCTTAAAAACGTGAACGGAGTTGGTATGACATTTTTTGGAGTGAAAGTTACGTTAGTAGATACCATTTTTTTATGTAAGTATTAAGTGTACGTACATCTTGTACATATTATATCTTTTGCCTTTTAAAAAAATGATAATAATCGCAAAACTAAGGAGTTTAGCTCTGAGTAATATGTGTGGGTTAATATAAATTCTTTGATAATTGAGTTTTATTTCTATGAATAATAAAAATGAAAAACCAATATAAATGTCAATTATATGATGAAGAAAAATAAAGAAGTAGAAAATAAACTAATAAAATATAAGAAATATATAAATAGTTATATTTTACTCACAATGTTGTTATTTAATACCGATATCTATATATTTAAGATAAATAAAATTAATATAAATATAGTAAGATTTTAGTCAAAATATTATTGAGTTAACAAATTGTATTATTAATATATACCATTAGATCGGGTTGTAATGACCCGAAATATAACATGCACCCATTTTAAAAAAGCACTAGATCTAATTTCTTAGGCCAAAATCTGTCAAAGATTCCTTCGAACTGAGCCGGATTGGTCGGACAGGATGGATCATGAACATCCCTATGATATTATATTTATTGATGATTTGAATTCATTTCCAATAAAATTAAAATTTGAATAAAATCGATTAAAATTAATTTTAAAGTGAAGTAATATATATTTTGAATATTTTTATTTTAAAATAAGTTAATAACAAAATTTAGTATAAATTTTTTAATTTATCGTAATAATTTCTTAAAATTGTTTCAATTAAAATTAATTTTAGATATAAAATTAATTTTTTTAACATGAATCAAAACATTTATATAAAATTAATAATATTTTAACATAATTTTAAATAATTTAACATGAATTCAAATAGGACAAATAAGTGATGAATTAATATTTGATTAGGTTTTACTACCTGCAACCTAACACGACTATCCTATCTGTGGTGGGGACTGGCAATTTAAAATCGGTGATAAAGCATGTTAAATTACTTTGATTTGATGTCATCATACTAAATAAATATATTTTTCTGAATTAATTTATATGGGCATGCATGGGACGGTTAGAATGAAGTTTAGGCCAAGAAAGTAAGACTTTGCTTTGGATATTATTTTAGTAACCCAAACCTTGATCAGAACATGGATTAACCAACATTTCAAAAAAGTTAAAAGGCTTAATGTTTTTATTACTTTAAAATTGAATAATTTTCTTTATAATCTTCTAAATTTAAAATTATTTTTTGTTCTTAAAATTCATAAAATATCCTTTTAGTCATTCTGTATAACATGAATCAAATATGAAATAAAAAATTTATAATTTGTGATAACTTTTTATTATTAAATTTTAATTTTCAATTTTATATTTTAAAATACACTTGTGCCATAATCAAGTCAATAAAAAAATTAAAAATTAATTAATCACTTTAAAAATTACTTTATTTTTTTATTAACTTGATTTTGTCAATTTAAACCATAAAAAATCATAATTTAAATATTGAAGGTAAAAATATCAAAAATTATAAATTTCTTATTTCTGACTAACACTTTACAGAAGATAAAAAAGAACATTTTACACATTCCAAAGATTAAAAAAAATAACTTCAAATTTAAAGGATTAAAAAAATTATTCATATTTGAGGAACTAAAAATATATTTAATTAAAAATAAAATTAAAAAATCAATACAACCCAAATGAAGACACCGATTCCTGCTCCAAATACAACTGCCGTGTCTTATTTCACATTTCACAATAGTAGATTCAGAGAATCTGTTGATACTTTTTTATTTTAAAAAAAGCCACGGAACTGTTAAGACGAGTTAAGACCGTTTCCACAATTCAACATATCAAAGTTGCACCCACAGAAAATTTTTAAAAATAAAATAAAGAGGGAAACGAACGACCTGCACGATATAGCACCTGCACTGAATATTTTCTTTAGGTAGTTATCAATTTTTCTTTTAGTAGTACACCTATACTGAATATGATGACGTATACAGACATAATTTTATTTAATTAATATGATATATATTTTCACTTATACCAATGTATAAAATTAAGAAATAAAAGAAAATGAAAAAATTATATATTCAAGTGTTGACATGAAAAACCCATGTATAATTACTAATTTACTATGTAAAATGTTATGCTAGCTTCCTTCAAAGAAAAAAACTCACAAAGATGCAAAGGATAAAACATAATCAGGGCAGACATATGAATTCTAGCGTGTTTGATTTCACGTAATTTCTTACATAACATATCGGATATGCGATTTTGAAAAATTAATAGTTATAACTTTTACATCCTAAACGTGATTCTTTGCTTCTCATATGGTGTTTAAACACGCTAGAAGAGAAGAATATAGTGATGAGAGAGAAAGAAGATGAAGAAAGAGAGAGAGAGAGAGAGATTACTGAATCCATTATAGGTGAGGTAGTTGAAGGTGTGGCCATCGGCGTTGTAGGTGAATTTGTTGTCGGAGGCTGGGAGCCTCTGCAGGCACTGCAAAGCCACCTCCGCAAAGTTTCCACTGAAATCAGTGTGCTCCGCCAGGATCATCGTGCCGCGCGCCACGAAGCTGTAAATCAACGATTGCTGCCCCATGAGAAAGGAAAGAAAACAAAATTAACAACTCAGAGACAATACCACAGACAAGAAAACAAAGAGAAAGAATATATGTTTTTGGTATCTGGAATTTGAAGGAATTGAATTATATTGATATTGATTGTTGAACAATAATTTAATTTAAGGTGAGGAAAGGAGGTGGAAGCAAAAGCGTGTGTAGGATTTTTCAAAACTAGGAAAATTCGGAAGATAGGGATGAAGTCAAAGAGGAGGAGGCACTATAAGACTCTTTCCTTCCATTCTGGAATAAGCAATTGTAATATATGAAGAATATAAATATGAATACGAATAATTGAATATGATATGGTAAACACGTAAATGTAGACGTAGTTACCTTCGCACCTTCTCTTCTCTATGACTTTTTGAAAAAAATCAAATAAGGGAATTCCTATATTATCTACTAATTAAATAAGGTTTGTCATAAAGAGTTTTTTTTTTAATTAGTTTTTTTTTTGTGTACAAATCGCACTGGTATTATTCTTCAGAGTTATTAATATTCTTAATTGAAGCGACTTCTTTTTACCGTACTTTAATCATTTATATATTTGCTTTATTTTCTTTCGATTATTTCATTCATCTCATATATTTTCTCTTTTGTCTTCCTATTTTTTAATTTCTAGCTAATTTGCAAAATTTGATACAAGATTGATATATACAAGTATAATTCCTTAGGGATGCTTGTTTTACGGATTAAATTATACTCCTAGATATTCCTTGGAATATTTTAAAATTTATTTCAATTAAAAAACAAAAAATATTAAAAAATAAAAAATTAAATAGAATAAAGCGAAAGTGAAAACTTATTTTAGACAATAACTACTATTCCCACCCATATTAACATGGGAATAGAAATTGGAGAATAAAATATGCTTGAAAATCATTTTTTATAAGTTGTACCAAATATTGGAATGATACATTCTCAACTCATATCTCAGCAATAAATTTGTATGACTTGAAATAAACGCCCCTTAGCTTTGTATAATTTACTCGAATCACATCTCTAAATAAAATTTTGTATATAAAATAATACTTCCTGCAATGTCATTTATAAGAAAAATAATAATAATTTAACACTTATTAAGAAAATTAGTTTTTTTATGAAAATTAACTAAGGAAATTAGTTAAGTTCATTAAATACTGTGAATCCCAATTTAAAAATAATTTTTTTCTTTTAAACTACCTTTGATATCAAACATACACCCTTATTAAATAAAGGAAATTTTAAAGATGATATCATTAAATAAGATAAAAATAATTAAAATTACTTATATTTGATACTAAAATATAATGATTTTTTTCTTATATATGAGACTAAAGAAAGTATTAGTTTTTATGACAAATAATTAACAAACAAATATTAAAATATAAGTAATATAATTTTGGGCTTAATCAACATTTTAGTCCATTAAAATACCCGTCTTTTTTTTCTTTTTCTTTTGATCTTTATAATTTTTTCTCTCATATCAGTTTGTATAATATTAGATTTTCCTTAGTTGCTAACATGACTTAGAGAATGCACATCAACAATGTGATGTAGGATTACAAATCAACACTACCACTATTATGTCAGGTGTTGGATCAAGTGGTCTCGAAATAATTAAGAAAGGGGGATTGAATTAATTATTAATGAGCCTTTACTAATTAAAAAATTATCCTTCTTAATGTTACTAGATTTAATTAGGCTTTTACTACTAAGTTAAGAAAGTAAAGAACATGAATTGAAACTTAACCAAAAGTAAAAGCGAAAATTAAAGTGCACAATGGAAATTAAAGAGTGTATGGAAGAAGAAGACAAACACAAGAATTTTATACTGGTTCGACAACAACCCGTGCCTACATCCAGTCCCCAAGCAACCACCGGTTCTTGAGATTTCTTTTAACCTTGTAAAATCCTTTACAAGCCAAAGATCCACAAGGGATGTACCCTCCCTTGTTCTCTTTGAAAACCTAAGTGGATGTACCCTCCACTTGAACTGATCCTCAAGAGATGTACCCTCTCTTGTTCTCAGTGACAACAACCCAAGTAGATGTACCCTCTTCTTGTACCACAAAGGATGTACCCTCCAATGTGTTAAGACAAATAATTCTCAGGCGGTTAGTCATTTGAATCTTTGTAAGGGGAAGCAAAAGATATCTCAGGCGGTTAGTCCTTTGAAATCTTTTGTTTAAGGGAAAGGGAAGAATCAAAAGAATTCTCAGACTGAGTCCTTTTGAATTCTCTTGAAAAGGGAGAAGGGAGACACAAAAGAATTCAGGTGGTTAGTTCTTTGTTCTTTTGGAAAAGGGAGAAGAGAGACACAAAAAGAATTCATGCAATTAGTCATTGTTGAATTCTTTTTGGTAAAGAGAGAAGAGAATGAAAATATATAGCACACTTTTGTTTTTGGCAGAATTTTCACTTGCAGAAGAACAAGGTTTGGAAAATAGAAAACTTAGAAAGCTTCTTGGCAAAGGAAGAAGAAGAAAGATGAGTAGCAAAGGTTTCAAGATTTCACAAAAGTTGTTTAAGAAGATCAAAAAGTTGTTTGAATGCAAGTCAAGGTCTTGGTTTTATAGACTCTTCATGTCTGGTCAAGAAAACCATTGGAAGAGTTATAACCTTGAGAAAATCTTGAGAAAACCATTGGAAGAGTTACATCTCTTGACCTTTTATTCAAAACTTGTCACTGGTAATCGATTACCATAACCAGGTAATCGATTACACAATGCATTTAATGAAAAGATATGACTCTTCACAATTGAATTTGAATTTCAACGTTCAGATACACTGGTAATTGATTACCAATATATTGTAATCGATTACAACATTTAAAAAATATTTGGAATGTTGCAAATTCAGTTAAAAGCTTTTTGAAATCAAATTCTATCACTGGTAATCGATTACAGGAAACTGGTAATCGATTACCAGAGAGTATGATGGAAGCTTGCTTGTGGAGCTTCTATGGAGGCTGGATCTTTGAGCTTCAATGAGGTCTTTTAATGGTGGTTTTCCACTATGGAGATGCAGCGGAAGACAAAGGAGAAGAGGTGAGAGGAGGCGACATCCACTAGGGAATAAGCCATGGAAGAAGGAGCTTCACCACCAAGATGAGTCTTGGATAAGAAGCTTGGAGATGAGGCTTTAATGGAGGAAAAGAAAGAGGGAGAGAAAGAGAGAGGGGGGAGCACGAAATTGAAGGAAGAAAAAGGGAGAGAAGTTGAACTTTGAGTTGTGTCTCACAAGACTCTCATTCATCAAAGTTACAACAAGTGTTACACATGCTTCTATTTATAGACTAGGTAGCTTCCTTGAAAAGCTTTTTTGAGAAAACTTCCTTGAGAAGCTACACCCCTCTCATAACTAAGCTCACATCCTTGAGAAGCTTCCTTAAGAAGATTCCTAAAGAAGCTAGAGCTTAGCTACACATACCTCTCTAATAGCTAAGCTCACCTCCTTGAGATGAGAAGCTAGAGCTTAGCTACACACCCCCTATAATATCTAAGCTCACCCCCATGATAAAAAACATGAAAATACAAAAAAAGTCCTTACTACAAAGACTACTCAAAATGCCCCGAAATACAAGGCTAAAACCCTATACTACTAGAATGGCCAAAATACAAGGCCCAGACAATGGAAAAACCTATTCTAATATTTACAAAGATAAGCGGGCTCATACTTAGCCCATGGGCTCAAAATCTACCCTAAGGCTCATGAGAACCCTAGGGCCTTCCCTTGGATCTCTAGCTCAATCTACTTGGAGTCTTCTACCCAATGCCCTTGCTGGGTAGGATTGCATCATTCCCTCCACCTTGGAAAGGATTTGACCTCAAATCCCGAGGTTCTTCATACCTTGGGCTCTTTTCCTCAACACCTGTAAAAAGAACAAAAACATATGTATTAGTGGTGTTTGGTATGTTGAAGTAAGGTAAGGTCTGAAAACCCATTTCCTGGGCATCTTCCCATGAAGGAACATGGTTTCTTACCAACTCAATGAGTGGTGCTACAAGTATAGAAAAATATGGGACAAACCTTTTGTAAAAGTTTGTTAAGTCATGGAAGCCCCAAATTTTTCTTATACTTGGTGGAGTGGGCCACTCAGGAATGACCTTTATTCTCTTAGGGTTCATGGGAACCCCTTGATCACTATTTGAAAAATTAAGAAAAGTAACGCAATAAAACATACCTTTTTCTGTATTTTCATATTGATTATTCCTACCAAAAAGTATGACAAACCTAAGGTGTCCCATATGAGTACCTAAGTTTGTATTGAAACAAAAAATAAGAACAAACCTACCTAATGGGTCCCTATGTACACACACCATGAATATGTTAGGTGTATGAGTGATTTTACAAAAGAGGATTGCACCATTCAAAACATTCATCATACCACCTATTTTAGGGACTTGGTGCCTAATAATACCTATTTCGGGCACCAACAAAGCACAAGGATTTAAGCTCTTGCAAACCAAACCCTCATCCAACAACTTCTTTACTTGAGGAATAAACTCAAGCCCAAGAGGTGTGGCAATGCTAGCAAGTGCCTTTTTACAAAAGAGAAAATGTGGAGGTTGTCTAAGAGGGAAAGTTTCTTTAATTTTTGTCTTTATTGTAAAATGAGTTTCCTTCTTAGCTAAACTCTTGGAGGAGACACTTACCTCCTTACACTTCTCTTTAACCATTAATGGTTGTCCTTCTTCTTGGGGGTAGATTTCTTCACTAGATTCTTCCTCTTGCTTTTTCACTTTCACTAGAGGAAGGTGAAGTAGTAGCCTCATATTGGCTACTATAAATGTCTTGGCCCCTCATAATCATGGTTTTTGTGGTGGTGAATTGAAAAGTAATGTGTCCTCTTCCAAGACATTTAAAGCACTTTATAGAGCTAGTTTTCTCTTGCATACTAGCCTTAGGGGCTTGCTTTTCTATTGTCTTCTCCTTATCATCTTTGGGCTTAGAAGGTGTCACCCCTAAGATGCCTTGACCTTGGTATTTCTTTGGATAAGAGTGAGAGCTATAAGATTTTGACGTAGACTTCTTTTTAAGTTGTTGCTCTACCCTTATTTCCCAAACTAAGTTAGCCTCTACATTGTCCTTCCCATGAAAGTATGGGAGGTTAAAGTTAGCCTCTTGAGGCTTTCTTTCCTTTTCTCTTCTATGGGAGTGAGGTCTAAGATGTGACCTATGCCTTCCTTCGTAATAGTCACGAAGTTCTTCACTTAGGCTCCTGCAAGAGTTATGACTACTATAGGAGGCATGTTTTTCTTTTTTCATTTCTTTCATTATTTTTCTTCTTTCTTCCTCTCTTATTTTCTTTCTTTCATCTTGACTTATTTCTTCCACTCTTTTTTTTTTCCTTTTTCTTTTCTCTCTTTTTTTTCTTTCCATAACTTGAGGGAACTCAACTCATCTAAGATTCTTGATAAAGGGTCTTTATGACTAGTACCCTCGCCATTAACACTAGATGAATGATGACTCATGTTGGTTCCTAAGTTGTGGTTCTTTCTTGTTGGAGGTTTGAAAACAAAAGGTAAAAGAAACTATGGTTGAAACTAGCCAAAATAAACACTAAAAGAGGTGTGAAAGATAAGGGAAAAAACTAATTGGTAAAATGCAAGCTATCTAGGTGGTTTGACAATGGAAGGTAAAGGAAATAAGCTATGAAAGTAAGCAAGAAAAGTAAACTAGGTGAATCCTAAGAGTGTTTGGATGACCACATTCATGGTTCCCAACAAAACACTCACTATCCTAAGGAAAAATTTCCTAAAATTATTACACACAAATGGAAGTTTGGTAACCTATTGGAGGCTCCCAACACACTTCCAATGAAAGGCCTTTTTGTTACAAAACTTGAAAGCAATGAAAGTAAGTAAATTGCAAATTACAAAATTACAAAACGGTCCTCAATTTTGGTGGTTGTTCTCTCTTTGGTGATTCACTCAATTTGGAGTGCTTCTTAGTCCAATAGCTCTTAAGGTGGTTGGCCCCTTTCTTATTGATCAAATTCTTCAAGGGATGGCACCAATCCCCTATATGGCAACCCACAAACAAGGAAACAAAGAGACAAGAAATAACCAAAGACCAAAAAAAATGAAATGAAAGCTAAATCAATGGAATTTTAACAAGACAATTTTTCAAGGATTACTCAACAATTAAATCAATGAAAAGGACATAGAAGCAAGTTAGGACTCAAAGAGAAACTTAGAATGGCTCTAGAGTAGAGTAAAAAAACTATAAAAAAAGACTCAATAAACCTCTAGCTTTGGCACTTGTTTTCACAGTAATTTTCAATTGAAATTTTGGAACTAAGATTGGTATAACATAGGCACCAATTATAGAATAAATTTTGAGCCAAAACAACAAGCACACTTCCCTTTCACTTTTTTTTCCTGGATACTGATTTTTCTGCCAACTTTTGTGATTTTTAGTATTTTTTCCTTTTATCCAAATCACTTGGTTCTTTTTTTATAACTTTTTTCCAGATGTCTAGAAAATTCAGTAAACATTTCAGCTCAAAATTCGAAGTAACCAATTCTCAGTAATTTTTACAAGTTTGTATGTCCAAGCTGCCAGCACCAGCGATTTTTTTTAAGCATGGTATATTGATTGCCTTGGGCTTACTTTCAACCTTCCTATGTATGTTGAACTCACTAGGATTGTTTACCACAGTTTTAGGAGTTCAATATTCACTGAGGATCAGCATTTCAGCCAGCAATTCAATCACCAAAACTCAAATTCACAATAGACACAATCAAAAGGAAACCTAAAAGTTCAAGAAAAGGTTCACAATCAAAGACTCTCTAAGAATTTTGCATGAACATGTTAAGGACTAATTAACATGAAAGATTTGACTCAATTCAAATAATAGGCTAAATTAATTTCATACACTCATGAACAAATGAGTTAGACAAAGAAACAAGAAAAAAAAATTCAGCACAACATAAGAAATCTTATGTGACAAGTTTCATGACTAGACATGACTTCTATGACAAAACTACAATAGGTGAACAAGTCACTCTAGATTTTTGAGGTTTTCTTCTACTTTAATATTTTTGTAAGAATTTTATGGTTTAGGTTTCAGCCACATAAAATAACAATACAAAACTCAAAGGAACCTAAACTCAACACAATTCATGGTTCAAGAACAAGAACAAGAAATTTGAACCATAGAAAATCAAATCTAGCTTCTATAGCAAGTTTAATCGGTGGAAACTCTAAAGAATCATGTTAAAAACATTTATCACAAGACATGTGAGGAGATACATGGAGAAAAAAAATGAAGAAACAACAATGGAAGAGAAGGTAAAGCAAAAAATTAAGGGAGGTTTAATGAGCACCTACTTGAAGCTCTTGTGCTCTGATTACCACTTGATGGAAGCTTGCTTGTGGAGCTTCTATGGAGGCTGGATCTTTGAGCTTCAATGAGGTCCTTTAATGGTGGTTTTCCACCATGGAGATGCAGCGGAAGACAAAGGAGAAGAGGTGAGAGGAGACGCCATCCACTAGGGAATAAGCCATGGAAGAAGGAGCTTCACCACCAAGATAAGCCTTGGATAAGAAGCTTGGAGAGGAGGCTTCAATGGAGGAAAAGAAAGAGGGAGAGAAAGAGAGAGGGGGGGCATGAAATTGAAGGAAGAAAAAGGGAGAGAAGTTGAACTTTGAGTTGTGTCTCACAAGACTCTCATTCATCAAAGTTACAACAAGTGTTACACATGCTTCTATTTATAGACTAGGTAGCTTCCTTGAGAACCTTTCTTGAGAAAACTTCCTTAAGAAGCTGCTTTGAGAAAACTTCCTTGAGAAGCTAGAGCTTAGCTACGCACACCCCTCTCATAACTAAGCTCACCTCCTTGAGAAGCTTCCTTAAGAAGATTCCTAAAGAAGCTAGAGCTTAGCTACACATACCTCTCTAATAGCTAAGCTCACCTCCTTGAGATGAGAAGCTAGAGCTTAGCTACACACCCCCTATAATAGCTAAGCTCACCCCCATGACAAAAAACATGAAAATACAAAAAAAAGTCCTTACTACAAAGACTACTCAAAATGCCCCGAAATACAAGGCTAAAATCCTATACTACTAGAATGGCCAAAATACAACGTCCAGACGAAGGAAAAACCTATTCTAATATTTACAAAGATAAGCGGGCTCATACTTAGCCCATGGGCTCGAAATCTACCCTAAGGCTCATGAGAACCCTAGGGCCTTCCCTTGGATCTCTAGCCCAATCTACTTGGAGTCTTCTACCCAATGCCCTTGCGGGGTAGGATTGCAACAGAGTAAATACTCTGGTAACTTAGAAAAATTTGAGAAAACTTTTTTGTAAAACAAAACTGTGCTATGTTTGGTTTTTGAAAAATCCTTTTCAATACTTCCCTTGTGAAGTCTTGACTTGTTGCTTCTTGATTTCTTCTCTTGAATCTTGAATTCATCTTTTCTTGAATCTTGATTCTTCTTGATGTCTTTTCTTGAATCTTGAAATTAATCTTGATCTTGAACTTGTTGACTCAATATTGAAATCATTCTTTTGGATTCTTTTGGGCTTTTTGTCATCATCAAAACTACTTGACTCATACTTGATTCATCATCATGAAGCTTGCTTCTACATCAGGGATAAAAATGAAAAATAATATCAGAGACTATTTAAAAAAATTATAAGGGAAAAATAATGTTTATATTATTATTTGACATGAAAAAATATTTAGAATCCACTAGGATTAGTCTAATAATAAAGTTATGTAATATGCATGAGATTTTGTATTCAAACCTTGTTATCACTATTTATTTTTTATAAAAGCAACAACAAAATTTAAACCTAGTACCTTATTTAAATTACTTAAGCCTCTCACTACAAAGCAAAGATATTGTTGCTACCATTTAAAAAAAGTTTAATACATTGATATTGGTAGGTTCTTGAACCTTATTGAAAATTTTATTTTTTTAATTAAATTCCCATATTCAATTTATGGTAGCTTAAAATCGTTAGAAAAATAATAATTTGTGATAATTAATTCGAGAGACCCAATTACAAAAATTATAGATAATCAGAAGATTAATTATTGTTTCATTTTTTTAAATACCCACTTTTTTTTACTGAATAAAGCTTATCTCATTTCATTTTAAATCAACTATTGTACACAAGGAATTACATGATAAAATGCTGAGAGAGTAGCATAAAATGGAGCCACCTTGCTAACTCATGAGACATCCCATTTGTTTGTCTCTTGACCAAAACCTATTCCAAAGGTTGAAAATTGGGCCAAAACCTGTTAGACAAATGACCTCAGATAACTTAAGAAGGGGGGTTGAATTAAGATATTGCAAACTATTTCCCCAATTAAAATTCTATTTTAATTTCAATGCAAGTTACAAGTTCCCTTAAAAATGAACTCTTAAATAATGATTCAAATAAAACAATCTGAATATAAATGCAAAGCAATAAGAAATAAAATAGTTTAAGGGAAGAGAAAGTGCAAACTCAGATTTATACTGGTTCGGCCACACCCTTGTGCCTATGTCCAGTCCCCAAGCAACCCGCTTGAGAGTTTCACTATCTTGTAAAATACCTTTACAAGTTCTAAACACACAAGGACAATCCTTCCTTTGTGTTCAGATTTCTTTACAACAAGAGACTCTCGGTCTCTCAATCCCTTTTGAGAATTTAGAAAGAAGAGAAGAATAAATCTCTCTTGAAAGAGATAGATTGTACAATCTGAGCACTCAATTAATTCCTTATTGAATTGCAGGTGTATTGGCAAAGGAATTCTTAAGAGGCTTTAAAATTGATTACAGGCTTTGAAATTTGAATTAAAACGTTTATTAACTGCTGGTAATCGATTACCAATATTGTGTAATCGATTACACAGTCTAAAATTTGAATTCAAATTTTAATAGCTGTTGTAAACCATTTTGGCCACTGGTAATCGATTACATCCTCTGGTAATCGATTACCAGAGAGTAAATCTCTTGAAAAAGACTTTTTAACTTAAATTTCTTGGCCAAACCTTTTGCTATTTCAATTAGGAATTCCCTTCCTAAAATACTAGAGATCTTCTTGATGTTGTATCTTGTATTCTTGAATCATTGTCTTGAATTTAAACTTGAGAAGCGCATTTTCATCAAATCATCACGATCATCATCAAAACATCAAAACATCAAAGACAAAGTCAAAGTCTTTGCTTCTACAATCTCCCCCTTTTTGATGATGACAATTTAATTCCTGAAATCAAGATACAAGTAATGTATATGCATGATATATTGCGTTCACTCATTTCATGCTCCCCCCATGTTTTGGAATTGATGATCACTTGATTTCTAAGCTTCTATACCACCCCATTTCTCTCCCCCTTTGGCAACATCAAAAAGCCAAAGTGTGTGTTAATAACAATACAATAGCATTCATATAATTCAATATAACATGAAAACACTAAGATAAAAAATAATCCAAACAGTCATAAGTTAACTAAATAATCCATACATTCATAAGGTAAATAAATAATCCAAACATTCATAAGTCAAAACATATTTAATCCTAAGCATAAAAGACTAAAGTTCAAATACCAAAAGATAACTAAAGTGCAGAAAATAATAGCCTAAAGATCATAGCCAAATACACGGCTTATAAGAAAAAGAGAATTATAAACTAAACACTAAGAAGGTGGTGGTGGTGGTGGAAGATCGAAGCTCTAACGAATATATCCCACATCTTCTTAAAGTTGTGTGAGACGGATATCCATTCCTGCAAAGCGATTATCCAAAGAATCAAAACAGTCACCAACATAAGTGCGAAGACCCCGTAACTCTGAAAGAACTTCAGTCATAAGGGCTGAATCATCTCGCTGAGGAGGAGGGAAGGAGTGCGCTCATCTTGTGGAGGAAGTGCATCTTTATTCAGCCATTGACCATTACGATCCTTACGGTAACCAAAAGAAGTGACTGCACCAGCACCTATAGCAAAGGAACACTTGACTTGAACAAAAGGTTCATCATCAAGAGGAATTTGAAAATGACGGAGAAAAAGAGTGACCAGTTGAGGGTAAGGGAGAGGTGCATTGGCCTGTAATGCCTTATGCATTCGGTACCGATCCAAGTGAGCCCAGTCGATCTGACGACCGGTAAGGAAAGCCCACATCAAGATCAAGTCCTCCTCAGCGGCTTGAGCCAAATTTGAAGACCGGGGAAGCAAAATTCTAACAATAATATAGTGCCTGATGCGATTATCAAATGTCAATGATCCGACCAGCAATCTATGGGTCATTTCAGCCTGGTCATTACAAACCATACAACGAGCATCATGACTAGAATAATCAAATTTCCAGTCATCAACTATGGTGCCCTCAAAAGGTGCACATTGACTAGGTAATTTTGTCAATGAAAAGAACAAAGATTGATCAATGATCATAGAAATGCCATGCACCTCAGAAGAAATAATACCATCCTGAATTTTTAAATTGTTGTAGAAGACTTTAACAAGTTCAGGATAGTAAGGCAATTTTAAAGACATGAAATCAATCAATCCAGAGTTTTGAAACACTTGATAACAGTCAAATGCCTCATCATTGAAGAAATCTATGTCTAGGTACTTAGGGTCAAGAATGATCCTAGAAGAAAATTGAGAAAGGTACCGTAGACGTTGATCATCAGAAGAAAACAGAGTGGATGATCTTGGAGATGATAAGGAAGGATGAATAGGTGCTGTGGGTGCTTCAGATGGTCCGTGGCGGCGATGGCCAGCAGCAGCGGTGGTGGAGGATGATCCCTTTCGCTTCTTCGATGATTCTGCCATTTGATGAAGTTTTAGGGAATTTCAATCGGTGGAATCGAAAAAGGAGTGAAAATGAGGAAGATTAGGCTTTGCGGGACATGTTTTGGTGAAGAATTGAGGAAGATATGAGGGTTTGAAGATTAGGGATGAAGGGGGCACAGAGAAGAGATGATGGTTGCGCAGCGTGACTAGTTTTCATAGGTATTTATAGAGGAGGACGAGATGTAATCGATTACAAGATTTGGTAATCGATTACAGGAGTAGTAAGCCTTCTAGTAATCGATTATAGGCTGTTGTAATCGATTACAGGCTGTCTGTTCTTGTGTAATCGATTACACTGAATGGTAATCGATTACCAAAGCATAAACTAGGCTAGTTCCTCTAAAAAATTACCTATGTCCATGCTAAATGCATCTAACACTATCAATCATTACTTCTTATGTATTTAATCCAATCACTCAAACATCAAACATACAATAATGCATCAAGCCATCATAATAACATGAATTTAAAAAAAATCAAGCAAAGTAACATACTTAACATAAACAATCAATAATAATAAGAAATAGATAATTCAAGCAATCAATCCTTATTTATCCAAATCACTAACATCTAAGAGGCCTAATTCTCTTCTAATAGAGAAGAATGTCTCTTTGGGGAGAGGTTTTGTGAAGATATCAGCAAGTTGATTCTTTGTATCAACAAACTCTAACACACAATCTCTCTTTAGAACATGATCTCTTAGAAAATCGTGCCTAATTTCTATATTTTTAGTTCTAGAATGTTGAACTGGATTTTTGGAAAGATTAATTGGGCCTGTATTATCACACTTAATAGGTATATGGTCAAGAAGGATTCCATAGTCAGAAAGTTGTTGCTTCATTCATAAGATTTGTGCACAACAGTTGCCAGCATAAATATATTCCGCTTCTGCAATGGATAAAGCAACACTATTTTGTTTCTTACTATGCCAAGAAACTAGAGCAGATCCAATGAACTGACAAGTTCCACTTGTGCTCTTTCTATCTGTTTTAGAATCGGCAAAGTCTGAATCAGAATATCCAATTAAGGTGCATGTGGAATTTCTAGGATACCATAAACCTATATTCATAGTGCCTACTAAATATCTTATGATTCGTTTAACAACACTAAGATGTGATTGTTTGAGATTTGATTGAAATCTAGCACACATACACACACTAAACATTATATTAGGTTTGCTAGCAGATAAATAAAGAAGTGATCCGATCATACCTCGATATTGCTTAACATCTATTGACTGACCGGTTTCATCTTTATCTAAATAGCAAGCAGTGCTCATTGGTGTAGCCATGTGCTTAGCATTTTCCATGCCGAATTTGTGGATTAACTCTTTGCAGTACATGGATTGATTGACAAATATTCCATCCTTGGTTTGTTTAATTTGCAATCCAAGAAAGAAATTAAGTTCTCCCATCATTGACATTTCAAACTCACTTTGCATGTCATGAGAGAATTCCTTGCACAATAATTCATTAGTGGATCCAAAAATAATATCATCAACATAAATTTGAACTAATAAAATATCATGTGATTTTCTGTTTATGAAAAGAGTAGTATCTACTTTTCCTCTAGAGAAGCCTTTTTCTAAAAGGAACTTACTTAGACGCTCATACCAAGCCCTAGGAGCTTGTTTCAAGCCATATAAAGCCTTTTTCAATTTATAGACATGATTTGGCTTATCCGATATTTCAAAACCTAGTGGTTGTTCAACATATACTTCTTCTTGAATTAATCCATTTAGAAAAGCACTTTTAACATCCATTTGATAAAGCTTAAAATTCATTATGGATGCATAAGATAAGAGCATTCTAATGGCTTCTAATCTAGCAACTGGAGCATATGTTTCTTCATAATCTATACCTTCTTCTTGATTGTATCCTTTTGCAACTAATCTAGCCTTATTTCTAATGATTATGTCATGTTCATCTAACTTATTCCTAAATACCCATTTTGTTCCTATGATGGAATAGTTTTTAGGTTTCTCAACAAGTTCCCACACATTGTTTCTTTCAAACTGATTTAGTTCTTCTTGCATAGAAATTATCCAATGATCATCTATTATGGCTTCTTTTACATTTTTAGGTTCAATCATAGATACAAAAGCCATATTATTGCATAATTCTTGAAGAGAATGTCTAGTTGTTACCCCTTTTGAGATATCACCAATAATGTTGTCAAGGGGATGATCTTTTGAGGCTTTCCATTCTTTTGGAAGTTCATCATTTGATTTGGCTTCTTCTGGAGGGTCTTCATTGCTTCCTTTCCCTTTTCCTTTAGAATCTTGTCCATGAATATGAATTTGTTCTAAAGATTCTGCAATATCATCAAGTATATTCTTTCTTGACAAAATAGCATTAGATTCATCAAAAGAAACATGAATGGATTCTTCAATACTCAGTTCTTTTGTTATATATTCTATATGCTTTACTTTGCAATGAATATCCAAGAAAGATGCCTTCATCAGATTTTGCATCAAATTTTCCTAGATTATCTTTACCATTATTAAGCACAAAGCATTTGCAACCAAAAACATGAAGATGTGAAATGTTAGGTTTTCTACCATTATATAACTCATATGGAGTTTTCTTTAAAATGAGTCTTATTAAGGCCCTATTCATGATGTAACATGCAGTATTTACGGCTTCAGCCCAAAAATATTTTGGAAGAGAAGTATCATTTAATAAAGTTCTAGCAATTTCTTCCAATGACCTATTTTTTCTCTCAACAACTACATTTTGTTGAGGGGTTCTAGGAGCAGAAAAATTATGCTCAATACCATGTTCATCACAAAATAATTCAAAATCTTTGTTTTCAAATTCCCCCCCATGATCACTTCTAATAGATGCAATCTTAAGATTTTTCTTGTTTTGTATAACTTTAGCAAGTTTCCTAAATGCTTGGAATGCATCACTTTTATGAGTAATGAATAATGTCCATGTATATCTAGAGAAATCATCAACTATGACAAGAGCATAGTAATTTCCTCCAAAACTCATAGTTCTAGAAGGACCAAATAAATCCATATGCAATAATTGTAAGGGTTGAGTAGTTGAAACAATATTTTTGGGTTTGAATGAGACTCTAGTTTGTTTTCCCTTTTGACATGCATCACATAGTCTATCTTTTTCAAATTTTAATTTAGGCAAACCAACAACTAAATCTTTTGAAATTAATTTATTTAAGTGATCCATGTTTATGTGAGCAATTCTTTTATGCCACAACCATGTATCATCATCTTTGCTAAGAAAACAATGATTGTTATCTAGTTTTAGGCTTAAGTCTATCATATATACATTGTTGACTCTATATCCTATATGCTTTATATTGGTGTCATGGTTATGTTCTATAAGACATTTTTGAGAATCAAATGATACTAGATAGCCTTTGTCACATAATTGACTAACACTAAGTTGGTTGTGCTTAAGACCTTCAACAAGTAGAACATTTTCAATGGAGTTTGAAGAATTTGTACCTATTTTACCAACTCCAAGGATTCTACCTTTGTTGTTGTCACCATAAGTTATATGCCCACTTTTCTTGGGAGAGATATGTGTAAACTTTTATGCATCTCCAGTCATATGTTTTGAACATCCGCTATCTATGTACCATTTCTTCCTCAAAGATACCTACATGATCAAGTTTTTGACTTAGGTATCCAAACTTTATTGGGTCCTTGTGTGTTAGTGTAGACTGAAGATCCTTTTGGGACCCATATCATTTTAATGTTGTTGTAGTTTTTCTTAAAATAACATGTAGATGAGCCATGCCCTTTTCTTCCACAATAAAAGCAAGTGATAGAACTAGAATTATATTTTTGTGTGGAAGCAAAGAGGTTTTTATGAAATTTTTGTTGTTTTTCAGGTTTATATCCTATTCCAGCCTTATTAGAGACACATCTTTGTTTTCCTAATATGACATCTAAATTATTTTTACTAATAGAAAATTTTGCAGGTGAGTTTTTCAAATCTTTAATTTCTTTTTCATATTTTCCACAACAACTACAAGAATCAGATATTTTCTTGTCAGAAATAGTAGAGATATGAACTTTTTCATTTGATTTAGAAATTGAGACTTCAGTTCTAAGATGATCTAATTCTTTATTTAATTTTGAAATTTTATTTTCTAAATCTGAAATTGTTTTCTTAGAAGATGAAACTAACTTTGCAAGTTTGATTGACTCTTTATGCAAATCAGCAAATGCATCTTGTAATTCATCAAAAGAAATGGATAAGTTATTTGAAGATGTTACCTCTTCATCGCTTTCATAACTTTTAGCCATTAAATAGAGGTTTATTTCTTCATTTTCTGAATCTTCAGATGATTCCATATCATTGTCATCCCATGTGATGTAAGCCTTCTTCATTTTCTTTTCACTAAAATTTTTCTTTTCAGATTTCTCCATCTTTTTCTTGAAGATAGGACAATCAACCCTCAGATGTCCAGGTTGATTACATTCAAAGCATTTTGGAGTAGAAGATGAAACTTCTGTCCTTCTTTTAGATTTAAAATTTGGTCGCCTTTGACTTCCTCTGATTTTCAGAAACTTGTTGAACCTTCTTACAAAAAGGCTAAGATCATCATCTTCATCTAGATCAATTTCCTTATCATTTTCTTCTTGGATTAAAGATGAGGCTTTAAGATCATTTCCCTTCTTTTTCTTGTCATTTTCTTCATGTTGATTTAATCTCAACAATTCCATTTCGTGTTCTTGTAACTTTCCAAATAGAGTAGCAAGAGTCATGTTAGATAAATCTCTTGATTCAGTAATGGTTGTTACTTTAGGTTGCCATTCTATGCTTAAACATCTTAATACTTTGTTTATGAGATCTTCATTTTGAAAATCTTTCCCTAAAGCTGCAAGATGATTTACTATATGTGTGAACCTCTTTTGCATGTCTTGTATGCTTTCATTTGCATTCATCCTAAATAGTTCATATTCATGAGTTAATGTGTTTATCCTAGATTTTTTAACATCTGTTGTGCCTTCATGTGTTACTTGTAGAGTGTCCCACATTTCCTTAGCACTCTTACAATTTGAAACCCTAAAATATTCGTCCATTCCCAGGGCAGATGTAATTATGTTTTTGGCTTTTAAATTATATTGTACTCGTCTTCTATCTTCTTCAGACCATCTATCTCTAGGTTTTTCTATTGTTGTGCTTCCACTTGTTATGCTTCCATCTATTGTGGTTCTTTCTACTGTGGTGGGTATATAAGGTCCTATTTCTATGGTTTCCCAAATGTTTAAGTCTATTGCCTCAATGAAAATTTGCATTCGGGTTTTCCAGTAGTGGTAACCCTCTCCATTAAAGATTGGAGGTCTATTGATTGAATTTCCTTCTGGAAATAAGAAGTTTGCTGAGGTCATTATTCTTGAAGCTTCTAAACTTTATACAAGAATGAAGCTCTGATACCACTTGTTAGACAAGTGGCCACAAATATCTTAAGAAGGGGGGTTGAATTAAGATATTGCAAACTATTTCCCCAATTAAAATTTTATTTTAATTTTAATGCAAGTTACAAGTTCCCTTAAAAATGAACTCTTAAATAATGATTCAAATAAAACAATCTGAATATAAATGCAAAACAATAATAAATAAAAGATTTTAAGGGAAGAGAAAGTGAAAACTCAGATTTATACTGGTTCGGCCACACCATTGTGCCTATGTCTAGTTCCTAAGCAACCCGCTTGAGAGTTTCACTATCTTGTAAAATCCCTTTACAAGTTTTGAACACACAAGGACAATCCTTCCTTTGTGTTTAGATTTCTTTACAACAAGAGACTCTCGGTCTCTCAATCCCTTTTGAGAATTTAGAAAGAAGAGAAGAATAAATCTCTCTTGAAAGAGATAGATTGTACAATCTGAGCACTCAATTAATTCCTTATTGAATTGCAAGTGTATTGGCCAAGGAATTCTTAAGAGGATCAAATGTTTTTGCTCTTTGAGAGAATAAGACTTTTTGTTATAAAAAAAACTCTGAGCAAATTCGTGTTCCAAGTCACATATAAATAGACCTTTGGTGGCCATGTAAGAACCATTTGAAAAGATGTGACTCCTGGAAATAATTTTCTGAAAATCTCCTCTGGTAATCGATTACAGGATTTGTGTAATCGATAACAGGCTTTAAAATTTGAATTAAAACGTTTATTAACTGCTGGTAATCGATTACCAATACTGTGTAATTTATTACACAGTCTAAAATTTGAATTCAAATTTTAATAGCTGTTGTAAACCATTTTGGCCACTGGTAATCGATTACATCCTCTGGTAGTCGATTACCAAAGAGTAAATCTCTTGAAAAAGACTTTTTAACTTAAATTTCTTGGCCAAACCTTTTGCTATTTCAATTAGGAATTCCCTTCCTAAAATACTAGAGATCTTCTTGATGTTGTATCTTGTATTCTTGAATCATTGTCTTGAATTTAAACTTGAGAAGCGCATTTTCATCAAATCATAACGATCATCATAAAAACATCAAAGACAAAGTCAAAGTCTTTGCTTCTACAAAACCTTCCAACCTCAGATAAATCGACACTTCCAGTGAGAATTTTGTCCACCACCAGCTTGCAATCTAACTCAAATATGACATTTTAAAGGTTCAAAGATACTACAAATTATAGGACTAAAAGTAAACCCCAAGTCTCCCCTTCTTGAATGGTAAAACAAGGCTCCCTCCAAGCAGTCCTAGCTGCCACAAAATTTCCTTGCTCATCTCAAATGCACATCCCCACTCTTGTCTGATTTTGATTATCGAAAAAGTTGGCATCCACATTGCATTTAAAGTATCCATTTTTAGGTTTCTTCCAACGAGCATGCATGTAGACTGCAAAGAGCTTCATATCTTCGCATAACATCATGGCATTGAACCTTCTTCTAGTTTTGTATGTAATCATCACCTTGTCAAACCACCACACATCAGCATAGTCTTTATTGTCCTAAACCTTGTGGTTGCGTCTCCTCTAGGTACTCCACACTAGCATGGCCATACGCTGTTGTTGCTAGCTCTGCAAGGATGAAAACATGTTGAAGAACAATTATGAGCACAACTCTGCAGAATTGATGAATTTCTCCAACTCTTGGTGAAGCTGAATACGCTCTCAAGTCTAAGCAACCTGCATTGTTAGTGCATGTGAAAAAAAGTAAGTATAGTCGTTTTGACCTCGCAATCACACAAAGGACAAATAATGGAGAAATGGATCCCCCACGAATTCAGATTAGCTCGTGTAGGTATGAAGTCCCTACAGATCCTCCAGATCAGGTTCTTGACTCTTGGTGGAATTTTTGCCTTCCATATGCTACTCCAGTCTTCTAACATCGACAGATTTCCACTCTCAACAAGGCTTCTCATAAGACACTTATATGCAGTTCTGACCGTGTAGACACCATTTGAAGTTATTCCAAATTCTATCATCTTCTTGCGAGGTATTCAATAACGGAATTCTTAGTATAGCATTCACATCTTCCTGGGCAAAAGAGTTGGTCCATCAGGACCATATTCGAACAATTGGTATCATGGTCTATAATATCTCACTCTCAAATCCTCTAAACCTTTAATAGTTGGTGTTCGAATATAAGCACTCTCCTTGTCTCTTAACCATGGTTCATCCCACACGTGAATATTAGCCCCACTTCCCATCTTCCACATAACACCTTCCTTTAGCACCATTTTAGAAGAAAGAATGCTTTGCCAAGTATAAGATGAGTTATTTCCTAGAGTTGCACCTATAAAATCCCCTTTTGGGATATATTTAGATTTGAAGACACACATTGACAAAGCATTAGTTTTCCTAACATGGCTATATGGAAAGCATAGATATTCCTGGTTCATTCTCTTTCAAGGTACATAGTTTGTCCCAAGATAACCAATTAAGACCTTTTGATTCTCTTCTACTCGAGCCCCACCAACAAGAATTCATCATCCTTTGAATTTCATCACCAAGAGTATGAGGGATAAGGAAAATAATCATATAGTACATCGGTATAGCTTGCAATACAACTTTCACAATCACCTTCCTCCCCAACATAGATAGGATCCTCCCACTCCAACAATTTATTTTCTTCCACACACTCTCCTTAATAAAATTAAAGATAGCCTTCTTACTTCTCCCCACACAAGACGAAAACCCTAGATACTTACCTCCTCCATCACCTTCAATCACCACCAATTCTTTTATTATTGCATTCTTCAGTGTGTGATCCACATTCTTACTAAAAGTGACTTTATAATTTTGCAAGTTGATCTTAGCTTCATTTTCTCGAGCTTTGAAGAAAAGAAAGCTATCATCTACAAATAAAAGGTGAGACACAACATGAGCACCCTTACAAACTGTAGCACCATGTAGATCCCCCTTCTTTCTACATTTTTAATAGTGTGTTAATCAAAGATAATAACTTTTTTTTGGAAATAATAACTTTTATCACCAATTTAAAAGGATAGATACAAATAGTGTAGTCCATTAAGTTGAAAAATAAGTTTTTATGAAAAACAAAGTTTGATCATCCAGTAAAAGGAAAACATGATTTTTACAAAGGTTTTTTAGGTAAACACTTGGTAAGTAAATGTGTCAAGATAAGCTTAAAAGAATACTCAATTAAATAGTTTAAGAGAGAAGTAGAAAACACTTGGTTTTCACTGGTTCATTCAAGCAGAGCTACGCCCAGTTCTCCTCTACATAATTGTAAAGGGTTTCACTAATCAAAATTTTGATTACAAATAAGTATTTTATCCTGCCCCTCCTCACTATACAAGTATTCTCTAAGCCACTCTTAGCACACCCTTGGACTCCCCCAGAATTTAAGAATTCCCAAGTATTGTTTAACACTAAGTCACACTTGGATTTTAGAAACAAAAGTTTGAATAAATACAATGATTCAATAATACTCAAAGAGTGGATAATCAGTTAAGCCCAAATATAAATAGCTTTGTTTAACAAAGGATGAAAAGATTAAGTGTTAAGTGTGTTGTCCACTAATTTAGCGGAGTTTTGCTTCAAAGAACTTATGCTTGTTTTTCACTTAATAATATTTCTACCCTTTTCTTGAGCAAGAGACGCCTTTTATAGACTTCATTTTAAAATCCGTTACGGGGATAGGAATAAAGGTACAAACAACTACATGTGCTCCCCTTCTGTGACAAAAGCGACCCTTGAGGAATATTCTACAAATTCCTTCTATTTTTTCCTTTCCTTAAATTTCAAATGTTAGCAATTTAGATAAAGAAAAACAAAGCTGAAATTTGAAAATCGAGAATGTGTAGTTCTGTTTCTAGCTAACATTACCCTTTAATGCCTTGCTGGTCATCACTTATGAGGATATAAAATAAGTGTATCAGTGATTTAAGTCCAATGGGCACATAAAAATAGCTCAGTGTGTAACACTGGTTTCCACTATTGGTGGACGCGGTTAATTTAACAACACGTTGGACGCTGAATATATCATAACAAAATTGGGAGAGGAGTCTACTCTGGTACCATTTGTAGCGCCCCTAATTATTTGATATTTCGACAATTCAAACTCTACGAGACTTCACACGGTGGTGAAGTACCTGAAACACACTAGAAGGGGGGAGGATTGAATAGTGTGATGGATAAAAACTTAGTCTTTTGAAAACTTTTTAGAGTTTTTCTCAAATAGATATCAATGGACAATGAGTTTTGTCCAAGGGGTTCAAAATAACGTTGTTCTTAAAAATTAATTCACAAAACTTGGATATAGTAGTGTAAAAGTAACTTATAGAAAAAAAACTAGTTATATATAAGTAGTAAAGAAAACATAAAGGTTTTATACTGGTTCATCCCAACTCTTGGGCTACGTCTAGTTCTCCTTCAAACCTTAAAGGTCTCAACTAATCAATTCTTTGATTACAACCAAGTATTGTGTATGCCACTTTTGACTACAACGAGTACTCTTTAGGCCACTCCTGACACTACCCTTAATCTTCCCTTGAGATGAAGATCAAAGTATTTTTTGTCACTAAGTCACTCCTAACTTTCATAAACAATATATGTTTGATAGAAAATGTATTTTAGTCACTTAAAGAGTTTTTACTCAATAAGCTCGAATACAATAAAACTTGCTAACTTAGCAAAGCTAAGATTCACTCAATTCGCTCAAGTTTCCTTCGTCTAGTAAACTGATAGCGTTACAACACTTTGTCTATTTTGTCTCAGATTATTCTCTTGTGATTCTTCCTAAATTTGTTAATATGAACATCTTCAAGCTTTATATAGACTTTAGAGCTTCGATCTGTTGAGAGATCTCAGGTAGTCGTTGTCTAATAGCTTTGGCGCTTAAGACGAGGCCGCTACTATGCAGAGAGAGAGTGGGAACCACAAACACTTTCTACAGCATATCTTTAGAGAAGTACAATCTGTCAATGTTGTTTAGTGCTCAGAGTTGACTTTCAACGTACAAATCAAAAGAAACGTTAACAACATAAGACAAAAGGAATTAATAATGTCAAGGCAAGACAATTTAAATCTTCCCTTTTGTGCGTTATGACTGAACTTATGGATGTTACTTTTTGATGATCATTTTTAGTACTCGAGGATCAAGTGACTATTTCATTGCTTTTGTACTGGGAGCCTGAAAAAAGATGATCGAACTCACAAACCAAGAGGGGGTGAATTGGTTTCTAAATCAAATCAAACTTAAAAAACAAAGTTTTGAAAAACTTTATTTTCCAAGGACCGTATCACAAACTTTTATTAGAACCAATATCTAATCAATCACCCTTAACACAAAATCCGTTGTTAAAGTTCTTTTTCAAAAAGATATTTTCTTTAAACTTCGGCAAATTGATCAAGAATACAATGAGAAAGAAAGATAAGATCAAGAAAAGATGTACACCAATTTTTATACCGATTCACTCTCTATCTCTAGAGAAGCTACTCTAGTTATCTGATTCAATTCGAATTATATTTTCACTATGCATATAAAATTCTTACAAGCAATCACAATCAATCTTAGTTCCTCCCCAAAAAAAGAGACTAAGGTATCCAACCATAGGGTCCTTTGTGAATAAGAGCCTAAGAGAAACCTACCCTTAGCCCAAACTAGAAAAACCTATTCTAACATGCCTTCATAATTCATGCATATGCTAACAACATATAAAAAACATGAAAATATGAGTTAAGGAAAGACAACCTAATCAATCACACACAAGAACCTTTGCTTGAGTGAATGAGTCTCTTCTTGATCGCACAAGAAATTCACAACTCACTTTTCACCATGAGAGCTTCAGAAAACAAAGTCTAGAAAGTGTGAGTCGCACAAAATATTGTAAGCACTTTTATTCTCTCTTAAAAGTGAGAACAAAAGCTGGTTATTTATAGATAAAATAGTTATAACCGCTTGTAATTGATTAAATAGCCAATGTAATAAATTATTTCAAAGAAGTAATCGATTATAGTATCATTTCAATCGATTAGAGTATTCTTCCCAATATCTGGAAAGCTTTCAAGAACAATCTAATCGATTAGATTCTTGATGTAATTGATTAGAGTGTTCTTGATCACTTCCAGGAATACCTTTAAGAACGAAGTAATCGATTACGATCACCTGGTAATCAATTAAAGCAGAGACTCGTGAAAATTCAGACATGATCTCAACTAAACTATGTAATCAATTACAAATAATTGATAATTGATTAAACTGAAACTAGAATCTCTTTGAAAGTTACAAACACTTGAGTAATCAATTTTGAACAATGTTGTAATTGATTAAAACAGAGAGTTTTATGCACTGAAGATGTTTCTAACTTTAGAAACAATCTTCCTACCACTACATGATGATGCATGATGTACATATGACTAAGATAGAGACTAAGATGCAACAATCATTACAAATGCCACTCAAAGTTGGGCCTGTAAAAAGACAAACTTCTTCAAGCTCCAAAGCTTAGTCTTCATGTTGCTCCCCTATCTCTAACAGAGCCAAGTCCTAAAGCATTTTTCTTCTCAAGATTGGACGCTGAAAGAGTATCGTCCAATGACTGATATTTTGGCTATCGTCCAGAGCCTTTTTGTTTATGTTTTTTTGCTTGTATCTCATAGAGATAGATGAACTTGTAGCTTAATCATGAAAGGTTAATGCATAAAATTTATACTTTGTTAACATCAAAACCTTAGGGATTTTATTGTTTGGTATAGTCCAATGTGACTTGGACTTAACAATCTCCCCCTTTTTGATGATGTCAAACAATATAAATTTTGATACAAAAAAGGATATGATGAAGAGATTAAGATCAAGGTATCAGAGCAATCTAGAATGTACTATTGCACACCAGTTACTCTTTGTTTGTGTATCTAAGGAATATAAATTTGATATACAACAAACTTGTTAAACATCAGAACATAAGGAGATCTTTTAAAGACATAATTAGAGCATATATTGCATAATTAGGGCAAATATGTTATTAGAATGAATGAGCAGATTATGTGAGGATAAATGAGACTCTTGTTGAGTTCATTACTTTATGCATGTATCGGAGAATATGTATTAATTAGAGCATACATAGTATATGTGTAAGGAAATGAAAAACATGAAAAACACACATATGTGACCACCAGAACACTTGTTTTATTAAAAAAGAAACATGAGTACAAGTGTTTTATAAATAAAATTTCCTATTCTACTCTCTCCTCCTTTGTCATTATCATAAGAAATGGGTTTGAAGAGAAAAAGGAAATGACTATGGACATGTTGGTTAACCTTTAGCGGACAGAGGTTGAGGTATAGGTGGTGGGGAGTTTTGTGGTGTAGGCGGAGGTGCAGGCACAAGATTTGCAGTGGTTGCAGGTGCAGGAGTAGTGGTTGGTGGTGGTAGGGGTGGTTGGATGAAGGAAAGAAACCTTTGTTGCATAAGTATATTCATGTTAAAGAGCACAAAGTCGTTGAATGACTTGAGTGAAGACTCTAGTGTGTTCATGATCAACAGATTGGTTTCCATGCGTTCAATAATGAACCTTTTTCCATAGTTTCTTTTAGGTTGGCCTGTTGAAGGTGCAACAATTTTTGTATTCTCTCCTCAAACACACTCGTTCAAGCAAAGGTGGTCAATGAAATTATCTCACGAGGAGTATGGAAGTGCTGATTTTTGTGAGTGCATCTTCAATAATGGGTTGAGGTTGGCAGGTGAACTCAACAAACAAAGGTTCAACAACATTGACCTGGGGGCCAAGATGAGCATAAAGGTTGTTGAACAATTCTTCAGATTTGAGCTTTTCCTGTTTTGCTTGGCTTTAGCCTTTTTCTGCATCTACATTAACTGATGGTTAAGTTTGCCTCATTTCCATTGTAGTTTAGCAACCATTCCTTGTCCTGGAGCCCAAGGGTTCTAATCAGGAAAGAATGGACGCTCTTTGAGAGCATGAAACCTTTCCCAAGTAGTTACTATTGCTCTTCTCATAGAAGCTTTGCGGTACTTGTGCAAGTTAAAGACAAACCGAGAGTGAAAAGAAGGAATATCATGGATGAGGCATTGATAGAACTCGTTATCCCCCTTTTGCCTCAAGAAGCACATATGCCTATCATTGAATCTATAAATCTTGGTTGGATGCAACATCTGCACCATGCACATATGATTGGAGGTGTCTTGTTATACTCTAAGGTGGATACAAAACGAGAGTTTTCATACATGTCTTTAAAATAAAAGAGAATGATGTCGTTTTGATTGAACTCAACGTTTGGCTTAAGAGAAACCGTCTTCTTAGTAGCATCCCTGGTGAAGTTCATGTTCCAACTATATGGAAATGGGCGCAAGGCAACATAGTCCTTTGGGCTTGGATGAGGCATGGGTTTGCTATGAGGAGGAACCTTACCTTTCTTCTTTCTGAGGTCCAATGGAGGCAACCTCAGAGCAATTCAATCTGGCATGAACTTGATGGTTGTGGTTGGTCTGATGTGAATGTCAGGAGGATATCTTGGCCACTGATCAGTTAACTCGTATTGCATCTTGATCATCCCAACATTAAATATGTCGTCCTTAGTCAGAGGGAGCACTTGATGGCCATAGACTAAAGGAATGAACTTGGATGTTGGAGTGAATAGTTGGATGTGCTTTGGACATAGAAAAGGTGGTTGGAAATCAATAAAGGATGGGCAATCCGTTGGGCATCAATTTTCTGAAACCATCTAATGATGTCCTTATTGTATCTCATATTTTCTTTGCAAGTCCCTGATGGAATCTTGTAGACACTTTTGTGCTGGGCTGCAATGGACGAAGGTTTGGACACCTTAGGGTGAAGTCGCTTCCATGGTAGTGGAGGAAGAACTTCAATCTTGGTTGGGGGCTCCAACTCAGTAGAAGTAGAAGATGCAACTTGAGAATCTCTATGGATGGACGAAGGGCATGTAACTTTCTTTTCTTCAATATCTAAAGGAAATTTCATCCAATCCACTGGTGGTTGAAATTTTGCGTCCACTCTTCGTTCAATGTTGTAAGCATTCTCTAAAAGAAATGCCATCAAAAAACACAACATTGCTATATCATCAACTGTGAGGTTCGGGTCTATGGCAGGGGGACCTTGATGTTGGAAGCGATCAAGGTTGATGGGGATGGAGGTGCTTCATGCTGAACTTCATCATCCATATCATCAGTGGACTCAATTCTCTTCTTCTTTTTTAGATGAATAGTCTCAATCCTTCGTAAACTCCTCTCAAATTGTTGAATAGTGGAAGTATGTTCATGAACAGGTGGAATCTCAGATTGTTAAGGTTCGATGGTAGCCTCAGCAGCAATAGAGGATTACTCGCCCTCTAGGCGCTTGGGTGTGGGGTTGAGTAGGAGGAGAAGGAACCTATGTTGTTGGTTTAACCTTCTTCACTTAAGGCTTAATGGTCTCATATGAAGGGGGTGCAACTTTTCTCTTCCTAAACACCAAGGCTTGGTCATCATCACTATCAGTCTCACTAAGTGCCCTTAGGCGTTCAATAGTGGACAAAGGTTGCTGCTTCTTAGGTGTAGCCCTTCTGGACACATGGGCCATTACAACTATTGCTTTAGGAGCAACAAGAGTGGGAGGTGGACGTTGGTGAGCAAGAACAACCTTGGATGAAGGAGCATTCATTTTCTTCATAGTTTTCTTTTCAGCTTGAGAAGTGGTTGGATTTGCATCCATTCCTTCATCTTCCTTAACAACTTTGTCGCAAACTGCATCGAGCTGGTTATCTCGCTCAGTGTTGAGTCCAAACATCTAATGAAGTTTAAAGAGTATGGAATCATCCACCAAGGGAGTCTGTTGGAAGGAACTATCACTTACCAACCTCATCTTTGAAATGTTCTTTTGACTGAAAGCTGTGGATGTATGAATACATGATTTTGATGATGCCAAAGAATAACAAGGTTGCTTTCAAGATTACTTCAACAGACATTCAAAGGTTAAGCATTGCTTCAAGATTAATACAAGGTTACTTCAACAAACACACATTGCTTGAAGATTAATTCAAGATCAAGCTTTTGCCTCAAAACAAAGTGTTTCCAAGAGATTAAGGCTCTGGTAATAGATTACCAGGCAGTGTAATCGATTACCAAAAGACAATTTTTAAAAATCAGTTTTAGAAGGGTTTTGAAATTTGAATTTAAAAGCTGTAATCGATTACCATTGATGTGTAATTGATTACCAGCAACGGAACTCTTGAAATTCAATTTGAAAAGTCATAACCCTTCAAAATATAACTGTGTAATCGATTACCAGTGAAGAATTTCAGAAAAAACTTTTTGAAAAGACACATCTCTTCAAACCATTTTGATAAGGTACGAAGGGCCTATATATATGTGTGTCTGACTTTGAAAAGCAAGAGAGAGATATTCTAAGAGAACTTAATTGCCAAATTCTCTCTCAATAACTCTTGGGCAAACACTATCTATTGAGAATTCATCTAGGAACTTCAATTTGTATCATCCACTCTAAAGGAGAGAAATCTTTTTGTTCATCTCAGAAAGTCAGTTGTAATCAAGAGACTGGTTGTCTCTTGAATTGTGAGAATTGTAATCAAAAGACGGGTTGTCTCTTGGAGAATCTTGAACACAAGGATGAGGATCCCAAGGTGTGTTCAAAGTCTGTAAAGGATTTACAGAGATAGTGGAAAATCTCAAGTAGGTTGCTTGAGGACTGTACATAGGCACGTGAAGTGACCGAACCAGTATAAATTGAGTTTACATTTCTCTATTCCCTTATCTCATTTATGTTATTGCAATTAATTTTGTCTTGCATGTTTAAAGAACATTATTGAATTGATTGTTGCTTCTTCTTCTGCATTCTGAGCCTATCATTTAGAAGGGGGTTAAAAGTTTGTTAGTGGGAAATTTTGAAACTTAATTCACCCCCCTCTTAAGTTATTGAGGCCACTTGTCCAACAAGTGGTATCAGAGCATGATTATTGTCTAAAGTTTAAAAAACTTCAAGAATAATTATGGTCTTATCTAACTTTCCATTTCCTGAGGGAAATTTTATTAATAGGCCTCTTGTTTTCAATGGCGAGGGTTATCACTATTGGAAAACCCGAATGCAAATCTTTATAAAAGCCATAGATTTAAATATATGGGAAGCCATTGAAATTGGTCCCTTCATTCCTACAATGATAGTGGGAAATGCAACTATAGAAAAACCTAAAGAAGAATGGGATTATGATGAAAGAAGAAAGGTTCAATACAATTTAAAGGCAAAAAAATATAATCACTTCTGCATTAGGCATGGATGAATATTTTAGAGTCTCAAATTGTAAAAATGCAAAAGAAATGTGGGATACATTACAAGTAACCCATGAAGGCACAACTGATGTCAAAAGATCTAGAATAAACACTCTCACACATGAATATGAACTGTTTAGAATGAATCAATATGAGACCATACAAGATATGCAAAAGAGATTTACTCATATAGTTAATCATCTTGCATCATTGGGAAAATATTTCCTAATGAATATCTCATTAACAAAGTGTTGAGATGTTTAAGCAGGCAATGGCAACCAAAAGTAACAGCAATTGCAGAATCAAGAGATCTCACTAATATGTCTCTTGCCACTCTCTTTGAAAAACTTCAGGAACATGAAATGGAACTTATGAGACTCCATCAACATGAAGAGAATGATAAAAGAGGAAAGGAATATCACTCAAAGCCTCATCATCTTCTATTCAAGAAGAAAGTGACAAAGAGGACTTGAATGAAATAGAAGAAGATGATGATTTCAGATTTTTTGTAAAAAGATTCAATAAATTTCTGAGAAACAGAGGAAATCAAAGGAGATCAAACATCAATCCAAAGAAGAAAGGAGAAGATTCCTCCTTAGCCCCAAAATGCTATGAATGCGATCAACCTGGGCACTTGAGAATCGATTGTCCTGTCCTTATAAGAAGAATGGAAAAATCCGACAAGAGAAATTTCAAAGAAAAGAAAGAAAAGAAAGCATACATCACTTAGGAAGATAATGACATGGATTCTTCAAGTAATTCAAAAATGAAATCATAAATCTGGGTCTCATGGCCAAAGACTATGAAAGCACAGAAGAGGTAATGTCTTCTAACTATGACTTATCTATTTCTTTTGATGAACTCCAAGATGCATTCAATGATTTACATAAAGAATCTGTCAAACTTGCCAAATTAGTTTCATATTCTAAGAAAACTATTTCAAGTTTAGAAAAATAAAATTTGAAATTAAATATTGAGTTAGAAAATCTTAAATCTGAAGTTAAAATTTTAAAATCAGTAGATGAAAATCAATTTTCTACAAAATGCTTAATACAAGAAAACAATAAAGCATCTCATTCATATGAATGTTGTGATAAATTCAAAGAAGAAATTGAAGATTTAAAAATTGTTCTTGCCAAATTTACTCTTGGTAAAAATAATTCAGATATTATATTTGGCAAACAAAGATGTGTTTCTTATAAGGCTGGATTAGGATATAATCTTGTAAATCAACAAAAGATGTATGAAAATTTCTTTGCCTCCACTCAAAAGACTAGTTCTACCTTCTTAACATGCTTTGACTGTGGTAAGAAAGGTCATAATGCATCAACATGTTATATTAGAAAGAATGGTAGTAGCATTTGAAAAATGGTATGGGTTCCAAAAGGATCCTTACTCAAAACTAACATTCAAAGACCTAAGAAAATTTGGGTACCAAAATCAAAATATGATTATATGAATGATGGACTCCTTGAAGCAAAGTTGGCACATTGATAGCGGTTGCTCCAAACACATGGCGGGAGATGCATCAAAGTTTATTCATATTTCTCCCAAAAATAGTGAACATGTGATCTATGGAGACAACAACAAAGGTATAATTGTTGGAGTTGGAAAAATAGGTACGAATCCCTCTACCTCCACAAAAAATGTTTTACTTATTGATGATCTTAAGCATAGTTTATTAAGTATTTATTAATTATGTGATAAAGGCCTTTTGGTATCATTTGATTCTCATATATTTCAACAAGTGGTAACATTTTCTTTTAGGCCATGAAATGATACTTGAATGGTATGACATTCTCTACTCTTTTAATTCATTGTAAATTGCAGATTTTTTTTCTCCTCTCTGCTCATGATTTGTTTTTGATGTTGACAAAGGGGGAGAGATAGATAAAAAATAAGATAGTAAGGGTTTATGAGACAACTTTTTATACATGAAATATATGCAATCTTCAACTGTTTTATGTAAGCAATCATTGAAAAATCAAGGGGGGGGGGGGGGGGGTAAACTATACAAATAGATATTCTTTTGTTTTTACTCCTAACCTACAGATGGTTGTCATCATCAAAAAAGGGGGAGAATGTGAATCATGCAGGTTTTGATGATGGCAAAAAGAATTCACTTGAGAATGATTGTCATCATAAAAAAAGAGGAGAATGTGAATGCATGAAAACATGATTTTGATGATGCCAAAGAATAACAAGGTTGCTTTCAAGATTACTTCAACAAACATTCAAAGGTTAAGCATTGCTTCAAGATTAATAGAAGGTTGCTTCAACAAACAAGCATTGTTTCAAGATTAATTCAAGATCAAGCTTTTGCCTCAAAATAATGTTCTTCCAAGAGATCAAGGCTCTGGTAATCGATTACCAGGTAGTGCAATCGATTACCAGAAGAAAATTAAAAAAAAAACAGTTTTAGAAGGGTTTTGAAATTTGAATTTAAAAGCTGTAATCGATTACCATTGATGTGTAATCGATTACCAGCCACGAAACTCTTGAATAATCTGAAAAGTCATGACCCTTCAAAATATAACTGTGTAATCGATTACTAGAAACCTGTAATCAATTACCAGTGAAGAATTTCAGAAAAAGCTTTTTGAAAAGACACATATCTTCAAACCATTTTGAAAAGGTACGAAGGGCCTACATATATGTGTGTTTGACTTCGAAAAGCAAGAGAGAGATATTCTAAGAGAACTTAATTGCCAAATGCTCTCTTAATAACTCTTGGGAAAACACTTGCAAATCTATTGAGAATTCATTCAGAAACTTCAATTTGTATCATCCACTCTAAATGAGAGAAATCTTTTTGTTCATCTCAGAAAGTCAGTTGTAATCAAGAGACTGGTTGTCTCTTGGATTGCGAGAATTGTAATTAAGAGATGGGTTATCTCTTGGAGAATCTTGAACACAAGGGTGAGGATCCTAAGGTGTGTTCAAAGTCTGTAAAGCATTTACAGAGATAGTGGAAAATCTCAAGTAGGTTGCTTGGAGAGTGTACGTAGGCACGGGAAGTGGCCGAACCAGTATAAATTGAGTTTGCATTTCTCTCTTCCCTTATCTCATTTATGTTATTGCAATCAATTTTGTCTTGCATGTTTAAAGAACATTATTAAATTGATTGTTGCTTCTTCTTCTGCATTCTGAGCCTATCATTTAGAAGGAGGTTAAAATTTTGTTAGTGGGAAATTTTGAAACTTAATTCACCCCCTCTTTAGTTATTGAGGCCACTTGTCCAACAAAGGCTTTATGCTTTGGTAGAAACAGCTCGTCCAAGTAGATTTTGGGCCTGTATGGATTCACTACTGTAGAAGATCTTACGGGAAAAGAACTTATTCAAGAAGCTCTTATTTGAAAAGTTAATTTTACATAAGTTAATTTGATGTTTGGATGATAATCTCCTAAGTGCTTATTTAAAATAATGTGATGTTTGGATGAAATTGTAAAATGTCTTTTACATAAATAAAATTACCAAAAAGGGTATTATATGCTTTGACATTATTAAAACTAATAATTAAATTCTTTAACATTATTATATAATAATTAAATGCTTTAAATAATTAAATATTATTAAAAATAATAAAAATTACTTTTTTCTATTTCATTTATAAAATTGTTTTAACTTTATCATTTTATTTAAAATATTGTTATATATTTTCTAGAAATTTTGATTAAAAATAATTATTTTTATAAAAATAAAATGAATGTATCTCATAAGAATCTAATTATACCTCTTTCTATATAATTAATTATCATATTTAAAATGTAATCAATACATTATTGTTTTAGTAATGATATCACATACATTCTAGTTTATAATTTAATTATTATCTATGTAATTATAATTTGTAACATATAAAATATAAAATGTCATTAACAGGTAATAAACTGATCAAGAATGTCTTCCAATATAAAATTGTTTAAATGAACTCATACCATAAACATGCAACCTTGTATTATTAAAAAATAAAGAAATTAAATATGTGTTGGAAACATATTCTTTAGAGATTCTCTAAATCGTTCCATTTGTAAAGTACTTTTAGCATCCAGTTCTTCCCATGTTGTAGTACTAGAATCAACTTCACTTTCATCCTCATCACTATCTATATATTTGTTATCTTCATCTAGTGAATTAAATTCTCCATCACTCTTGTCATTTCTTTGAATGAAGTTATGTATAGCCATGCAAGCAACAATGATTTGGTTTTGTGTCTTCAAAGCAAAAGGTGGCATATTACCCAATATCTTCTGATGTAAGCTCCATTGGAGCTTGTAGGCCTAGGATCTTCTTCATCAATGAATTCCTTTGCTTCTTGGAAGATGAATGGTAGCGGAATGGAGAAGGAAGAGAGAGAGGAGATGCCACTTCAAGGAGAAGATGAGTCTAGAAGAAGCTCACCACCATAGGAGGCCATGGATAAGAGCTTGGAGGAAGAAGGAGATGAATGAAGAGAGAGGGAGAGAAGAGCACGAAATTTTGTGCTATAAAAGAGCTCTGAAATCTGAAGTTAATATTCAAATGATCAAAGTTTAAAAAAATGCATACACATGACCTCTATTTATAGCCTAAGTGTCACACAAAATTGGAGGGAAATTTGAATTTCAATTCAAATTTCACTTGAATTTGAAATTGAATTTGTGGAGCCAAAATTTCACTAATTATGATTAGAGAATTTTAGTTATGGTTCAGCCCACTAATCCAAGATCAATTCCAAGATTCTCCACTAAATGTGCTTAGGTGTCATGAGGCATGTAAAGCATGAAGGACATGCACAAAGTGTGACTATATGATGTGGCAATAGGGTGTAGTAAGCAAATGCTCACCTCCCCCTCTAAAATTTAATTGGATTGGGCTTCTACCAATTCAATTAAATTTATTTCCAACCACACACATCAAATATTCACTTAGTACATGTGAAATTAGAAAACTACCCCTAATACAAAAACTAGTCTCGATGCCCTAAAATACAAGGGCTGAAAAATCCTATATTTCTAGGGTACCCTACCTACAATATGGAGCCCTAAATACAAGGATTAAATATAATGACATCCTAGTCTAATATGTACAAAGATAAGTGGGCTCATACTTAGCCCATGGCCTTCTCTTGCATCTTTGGCCCAATCTTCTTGGAGTCTTCTATCCAATGCCCTTGGAGGGTAGGATTGCATCATCTTCCATCTCTCTTTACATAAACCAAACTCATGTTCAATTGTACTTCGAAGACTAGAATGATAATAATTAAAAAATTCAACTCTCCCTCTGATTCTAGGCCCAATTTTAAATTGTGGGAGATGATACCTAGTTTTCTTGTTCGGGCCTAGAAAACCCATAAAAGTAGGATAACTAGAATCAAGAAGATAATATTTACCTAAAGAATAAAACAATAGTGCATGTTAGAACACAAAATTATAATGATACATATATTTATAATATATAAATGTTAAGTACCTTGAGGAGGATGTGGAAAATGCAATGCAGGCTTACGTAAAGCCTCCATAAATATCTTAGTATCATGTGCAGAACCTTCCCAACCTTCCCAAACAAAAGTGAAACACATGCTAAAGTAAAAAACAAGCCAACTTGCTCATAAATTCTGACATTTTGAGTTTTCTTTAAGTTGTACTTGCTTTACAAGATATCACATAATTCAAGAAAGATAAGTTTCTTCGTTCTAAACATCTGATAACAACGTATTGGATGACCATTCAGAATTTCATATACCCAATGATGGCTTGTCATGCTTGAATGTCTACATGGATTTTTCACAACATAATTCATGAAGTAACTGGTAACATTAGCTACAACAAGCATCAACACTTTACTCCTTGTAAAGTGATCGTCATCATCAGATGAAGATTCATTTGATGATAGTGATAAGTCATTTGATGATAATGATGAAGACATCCCTTAGAAGGAAAAAAAAGTCATAACACAAATCAAAATAAAAATCAAGACCTAAACCATAACCATGATCCATAGCATAACCAAAATAAAAAACAAAGATCCAAGACATAACTAAAATTAAAAACTAAGATCCATAACACAACCAAGGTTCATAACCAAGCAAAACTAGTAAGTGTCAATGATATCAGATAGAGGAGAAACTAAGGAACTTGTGCTTAAGTGCTAGACATGATCCATCCAAGTTGTAGCTCAGGTTCTTCAAAAGAAACAAAGGTAATTTTGTTTGCCCCTTTTTTCATAAGTCTACTGGCTTTGTAAAATAGTTCACTCCCACGCTCTAGTCCTGGTAGATCTTTCAACTTTGCTACACATGCAGTAATGCTAGTTGGGTCTTTAGTAGATACACTAGATTCAAATGTTTTAATAATACGATCTAATTGTGAGGAAAGCTTGGTAGCAACCCCAATTCTTTTGTCACCCTATTTTCCTCTCTTCCTTTATGCAATTTCCTTTGTCGAAGACGTTGTCTGAGTTGTCGTGCCTATCTCAGGATCATTCACTTCCATCTCAGTGTTATCATCAATTTTATCATTTGTCTCTTCTATTCTTATGTTGAATCCTTCATTTTGTCTTGAATCTTCAGATGGTGCATATGACGCAAAACCAGTAGCAATAGTACTCTTAAAGAGGAATTCCATCTCAGGTAAGAATTTGAGGCCTTGCTCTCTAAACTTTGCTACTTCAGGATCCTCCTATAAAATAAAAAATAAGAATTATCATATATATTTTGTATCGGAGTTAAGAGATAGAAATTAACCACTCCTTTCGACAATGAATACTAATTGTTTATAGTTATGTGTTGGACAGGGTGGGTTATTGTTACGTGTTGGAGTATGATGCCAATATCATATTAACAAAGTAGCATTTTATATTTTTATACGATTCCCTTTTATCTATGGCTACTTGTAATTAGAAATTAGAATATGACATGCATATGAATTTTGTGGACATCAAAACTAGAGCGATAGAAATAAAGCACGACTGGTTCAGTGACCTGATATCAACAAATGTCTTAAGTTTTGTTCTTTTCTTATGCCATTATGTTGTACTCTTACTCAATAATTGAAGAAATTAATCATTTGCTTTATTCCAAAAGCTTGACAAGAGTTACCTATCATATATATGCCTATCTCCATTAAGATATTGAACAGATTCATGCTTCTAAATTTTATCAGTGACAAACAAGTTTAGCAAAAGAAAGAGGAGCACTTCTTTAACACTTTATTAAATTCTGTTATTTTGTGAATTACACCTAAATTTCATTACTTACTCCATTTAGTGGAACTACATGCAATGCTGCACTTGATAAATAAAAGAATGTGCTTAAAAGAGTCTCAACAGGAAGAACAAGGATCCTATAATGTGATGCAATCCTCCCAAGCAGAAAACCCATCACTAGAGCCATGGCTCCAGGAAGATTGTGTTGAACAAGTGGCCTCAATAACTTAAGAGGGGGGGGGGGTGAATTAAGTTTTAAAAATTTTCCGACTAACAAGTTTTTAATCTTCTTTTAAATGATATGTGATAGATTTAGAATGTAGAAGAAGAAGCAGCAATTAATTTAACAATGTTCTTTAAATGTTCAAGACAAAGTAAGTTGCAATAAATAAACGAGATAAGGGAAGAGAATTGCAAACTCGATTTATACTGGTTCGGCCACTTCCCGTGCCTACGTCCAATCCTCAAGTAACCCACTTGAGATTTTCCACTATCCTTGTAAATCCATTACAATGTTTGAACACACCTTGGGATCCCTCACCCTTGTGTTCAAGTTTCTCACATGCCAAGAGACAAAAAATCTCTTGATTACAACTGAGTTTTATAAGATGAACAAAATGATTTCTCTCTTTTAGAGCATATGATACAACTTGATGTTCCTAGAAGAATTCTCATTAATTTGCAAGAGTTTGGCCAATGATGTTTAGAGAGGTTTTGAAAGTTAAGTTCTCTGAGAATCCTCTCAATCTTTCAAAGTAACGACACACACACACACATATATATAGACCCATTATGCTTGTTCAAAAACAACTTGAAGAGATGTGTCTTTTCAAAAAGTTTTTCTGAAACTTTTTCATTGGTAATCGATTACATGATCCTAGTAACCGATTACACAATTATATTTTTGAAGGGTTGTGACTTTTCAATAGTTTTTCTAAAATCTCTTCGCTGGTAATCGATTACATGGCTCTTGTAATCTATTACACATATCAAAATTCAAATAATTTTGTGTCGTTAGTTCATCAGTTCAAAATTTCAAAAAACCATTTTCACAAACTCTCTGGTAATCGATTACATGAACCTAGTAATCGATTACCAATTCAAAAAGAAATTTCTGAACTGATTTTAACTTTAATAAAAGAATTTTGATAGTAAAGATTTTGAGGCCAAACTATGGCAATCAAATTGAGATTCTTTTAACAAATTTACTAAGTTCTTATCTTAGATTTTCTTGATCTTGTTCTTTGACTTGATTCAATCTGTGCTCATCAAGTAAACTTTTGGCATCATCAAAACTTGCATGATATACATTCACATATTGGGCCAGTGATACAGGAGAAGACCTAGGGTTCTCATGAGTCTTAGGATAGATTTTGGGTCCATGAGCTAAGTATGAACCCACTTTGTACATATTAGATTAGGGTTTCATTATTTTTGGGCCTTGTATTTAGGGCTCCATAGTGTAGGGAGGGTACCCCACAAGTTTAGGATCCCTAGTAATATAGGATTTTTCAGCCCTTGTATTTTAGGGCACCTAGACTAGTTTTGTATGGACAGTTTAGTAATTTTGCATGCATTGAATGCACTATTTGATGTGTATGTTGGGAGAGAAATTTACTTGAATTGGGAGAAGTCCGATCCAATTAAATTTTGGACCAGCCTATAGGGGAGGTGAGCATTTGCTTGCTACACCCTATTGTCACATCATATAGTCACACTTTGTGCATGTCCTTCATGCTTTACATACCTCATGAAACCTCAACACACTTAGTGGAGAATCTTGGATTAGTGGGCTGAACCATAGCTAAAATTCACTAATCACAATTTGTGAAATTTTGGCTCCAAATTTGGCTCCACAAATTCAAATTCAAATTCAAGTGAAATTCGAATAGAAATTCAAATTTCACTCCAATTTTGTGTGACACTTTGGCTATAAATAGAGACCTTGTGTGTGCATTTTGCAACTTTGATGATTTGAGAAATTAGACTTCAAAATTCAGACCTCATTCTCCCTCTTCTCTCTCTCAAAATTTCATTCCCCTCTCTCCCTCTCCCTCCACTCATATTCTCCTACCTTCAAGCTCTTATCCATGGTTTCTTATGGTGGTGAGTTTGTTCTTGACTCATTTTCTCCTTGAAGTGGCATCTCCAATCACCTTTCCTCCTTCTCCATTCTACTTCCATTGATCTTCAAGAATTAAAGGACTCCATTAATGAAGAAGATCCAAGGCCTACAAGCTCTACATGCAGCCACATTATGTGGTATCAGAGCATCTTCATCTACGTGATGTTCTTTTCCTTCCTCTATCTTTTGTTCGGTCAATTCACTTTAATTCCTTGTTCTTCATCGTCTTCTCCATGTATCTCCTCCATTGTCTTGTGGTTTGGTGTTTATTCTAGTAGATTCAAAAAAATAAACCGATTAAATCTTAGATCTACACTTGTTCTTGCATTTCTATGGTTCAAATTTTATAGATTTACTCTTGAATCATGTTTTTGTGTTGATTTTAGGTTCTATCATTTTTCAGTCATAATATTTTTGTGTTGAACCTTTAGATCTCAATTTTCTTGCAAAATGTTGATTAGAAAAGAAAGCACTAAAATCTAAGTGTAGATCACTTCATTCATGTTGTCTTAGAGTCATATTTAGTCATAATAATTGTCACATCATGTTCTAAGTTTGTGCTGAATTTTGATTTTGTTGATTGAATTCTAGATACATTTTCTCATTTATTCTTGCAATTTTTAGCCTATCATTTGCATTTTGGGTCTAATTCATGCATGTTATTTAGTTCATAACATGTTCTAAATCAATTCCTAAAAGTAGTCTTGTTGAACTTTTCTTGTTTTCTAAGTTTCCTATATGATGCCTATGAACAAATTGAGTTGTGGTGCTGAGTTGTGGCTAGATTTATGAATCAAAATAAGTTTTAAGTTCTATATAATTGTGTTGTTCAAGACAATTGAGCATAAGAAAACACAAATTATAACTATCCAATCCTTAAGCAATATAAACACTACTCTTGATTTCTAGGTTGAAATTCCGGTAGCTATCAATTCAGGCACACTGGCTTCTTAATTCTTTCATTAACTTTCTTTCTTGTCTTTTTTTTTTGTGTGTCTGAGTGTTGCCTACAATAAGGATTGGAAGAGAAAATTAGTGCATTGCTTGAAGGAAGATTTTTGAGTCTTGGAGGTTAACCATCCTAGGAGCAATATTGGATTTGAACCAACCAATGTGTCACCAAATTTTGAGTGAAACACTTGAGAAAACAAGCAAGCATTGAAGACCTTAATTGCTTTGTTAAATTTGTTGTAATAGAACAATTTAGTGTTGAATTTTTTCTATTGCAATTCCTTTATTTGGACATTCCTCAAGGGTGTATGGGGAGTCTCCAAGAGACCACCCAAACCTCTATTTGTGTGTAATAGCTTACTATAAATCATGTAGACTAAGTGAAGAGCCAATTGGGACCTCCAAAGGGTCATCCAAGCCTTCACATAGGAAACCGTCTAGCTTGCTTTAAATTTCCTTTACCTTCCACTGTCAAACCACCTAGATAACTTACTTTTTACCAATTAGTTTTTAACTTATCTTTAACACTAGTGAGGGTTCTACTCCTAAGGACCCCTTGTATAAGATATTAGATGAGTTGAGGTACCTTAAATTGCGGAAATAAAAACAAGAGATAAAAGAAAAAAGGGAAAAAAAGAGTGGAAGAAATAAGTCAAGATGAAATAGAGAAAATAAGAGAGGAAGAAAGAAGAAAATTAATGAAAGAATTAAGAAGAGGAAGAAATACTTCCTATGGTAGTAATGAGTCTTGTAAAAGTTTGAGTGAATAGTTAAGTGACTACTATGGAGAGAGGCATAGGTCCCATACTAGACCTCACTCCCAAAGAAGAGAAAAGGATGGAAGGTCTCAAGAGGTTAGCATTAGCCTCCCATATTTACATGGAAAAGATAATGTTGAGGCTTACCTAGATTGGGAAATGAAGGTTGAACAACTCTTTGTTTGCCATCATATTAGTGAAGAAAGAAAAGTTCCATTGGCAACCCCTAGCTTCCAAGGGTATGCCCTCTTTGATGGACTTCCCTTGTTAGGGAAATAATGATTCATAGGAATCCTCCAGTAGAGTATTGGAATGATCTTAAGAGCGCCCTTAGGAAGAGGCACATTCTCTTCTACTATGAAAGGGAGCTTATGGACAGGCTCCAAAGGCTTAGACAAAGGAGTATGAGTGTTGAAGAATATAGACAACAAATGGAACTACTCCTTTTAAGAGCTGGACTTAGGGAGGAGGAAAGAACAAGCATAGCTAGGTTCCTTAGTGGGCTTAATATAGAAGTGAGGGACAAGGTTGAACTCCTTCCATATAGGGACCTAGATGAGCTAGTCCAACTTTGTATAACAGTGGAGCACCAACTTAAAAGAAAACCTTCTTCCAAATGTTATGGCTTTCACTCTTATCCATGGAAGGACCAAACCTAAGCAATTTTGGGGGCTGCAGCTTCAAAACCCAAGGAAGATAAGGGTAAGACCATAGAGAAACTCACCCCTAAGACTAGTTCCCAAGCAAGGACTAGCAACATTAAATGCTTCAAATGTCTTGGGAGAGGTCACATTACCTCTCAAGGCCCCATAAAGAGAATCATGATTATGAGGGGTCAAGATATTTATAGTAGTCAAGAGAAGACTACTTCTTCCCCTTCCTCTAGTGGAAGTGAAGATGAAGCAAGGAAGGAAGTCTACCCCCATGAAGAAGGTGACCTCCTAATGGTTAAAAGGCTACTTGGAGGCCAATCTTGTGATCTATCCCAATTCCAAAGAGAGAACATCTTTCATACAAGATGCAAAATTTTAGATAAAATTTGGTCTCTCATTGTGGATAGTGGATCTTGTTGCAATTGTTGTACCACAAGATTAGTTCAACTTGAACCTCACTATCATTCCCCACCCAAAACCGTATAAACTTCAATGGCTCAATGAACAAGGGGAAATGATATTTAACAACAAGTGAAGGTACCTTTCTCCATTGGGACATATAAGGATGAAGTTATTTATGATGTAGTTCCTGTCATACACTAATTTCGTCCGGGGACCTGTGCTTAGTGGCATGTAACTTGTGTTTGGTCATTTTGAGGTGCTTGGCACCCATCATTAGGCAATTTGTGAAATTCCTTGACGTGCCAGAAATCAAAAGAAAATATTGATGCACAATCCGTAAGGTTCCGTGACACACCGGAAATCAAAAGGAAGCATCGTTGCACAATTAGTGAGGTTCCGTAACATTCCGTAAATTAAAAAAAGGATGATTATGTAATCCGCAAGGTTCCGTAACATTACGGAAAGAAAACAAGTATCGTTACGAAGTTCGTAAGTTTTCGTAACTTTACGAAAAAAGAATCACCAAAAAAAGGCAGGGGTGTATTTAGTAAAAATAGGGGTGCAAATAGCAACCAGGCCCACTTGGGCCCAGAAGATTCCTCCAGAAGGCTGTTGCTTCTGGAGGAAGCAACCTTGCTGGGTGGCAAGCTTCTCCCCCATTTTCTTATAAATAGGGGGAGAAGTGAAGAGAAATTTCGTTCAGCCCTCCTGGTAATTCAGAATCACTTAAAATTAGTGAGAAAAATTGGTTCCGTGAAGAAAATCCAAGCCGAGGCGCTTCCGTAACGTTTCCGTGGGTGATTTCGCGAAGGTTTTCGACCATTCTTCGACGTTCTTCATTCGTTCTTCGGTCTTCAACCGGTAAGTTCCCTAGATCGAACTTTTCAATTCATTCTATGCACCCTTAGTGGTTCTCATTGTTTTTACGTGCTTTCATTTACATTTTTCGTTTACTTTCCGTACCCCCTTTTGACGTGCTTAAGCCATTTATTTAAGTCATTTCTCGCTTAAATCTAAAAATAAAATAAATTTCCATCGATCGTTTGAATTGTATCATCCGTTAATTTCGGTTAAAATGAATTCCGAGCGTTCGGTCGTGCCGTAACCACGTTGGAAATCAAAAAAGAGGTAAAATAATAAATATAATAATAAAAAAATACCTTTTAGTAAAATAAAGCAAAAATCAATCGGACGTTTTCTCTTTGGGATTTCTCATTCTTAATTGAATTGACTAATAACTAAAGTGAAACTAAGGCTAAAATCAACTCGCCTAGTCGAGCTCGTCCACAAAAATAGGATTTTGAAAGTTTATCATTTCAGTTTCTTACCAAGTAAAATGGATCATTTTTAAGGTCCAACGCCTTAAAATGATCACCTTTCAAAGTAAAAAGAATCACTTGATTCACGCATTTGAAAGAACTACGTAGGTCTGATTTCCTCATCACAATTGAGGAATACGTAGGAGCAAAGGGAAACACTCTTGTCGACCACAAAAATAGAAAAAATATAAAAAGGGTATAAAAGGCTGCCGTCCCTTGTGACGGACGTGTGGGGTGCTAATACCTTCCCCGTGCGTAAATACAACTCCCGAGCCTTTCACTTAAAAGTTCGTAGATCGCATCTTTTCCGGTTTTTCCGACGTTTTCCTCAAATAAACGTTGGTGGCGACTCCGCGCGTATTCCTTTCGTAGAACACGCATCCCACGAGTCACGCGTCGCCCTCCCGCCGAAGGGTAGGTTGCGACAGTTGGCGACTCCGCTGGGGACTATTTTTAGAGAGTTAGGCCATTTAATCTTGTGCAATGTTTTATCATGACTTTCTCCTTTGTTGGTTTCCCTTTATTTGTCTTATGTTCTTGTGTATATAAACTCTTTGTTGCTTTTAGTGCATTTTAAAATGTATGCATGAGGTAAATATTTATTCATTTGATGCACACAAACACCAACACTATTTGCACACACTGTGAGTTGAAAAAGGGCCCTATACCCGGGTTCATGGGAACATAAGGAGTGGAGGTGAATCTGTGATCATGCTAGGTCTCCGACTTGCTTGATTACAGTGAACCCTCATCTAGAGTTTTCCTCTTTGAAAATATATCGTTGCTAGTAGTCCCTACTGCTGCAATATGTTCTTCGAAGGGGATGATACCTCTAGAGACCTTCAAGAGAGATATGAACACCTTGGGAGTTATCACTAAAAGCCTTGTTAGCTCCCTCCCATATAGGTCCCTTAAATAGGGGCACGGAGCAAACACGCTGCGTGCCATTTTTTACACTGCCATGCATAAGTATCATATACCCTTTTGCTTATATTCAGTGAGTATTGTCATACTATGTACATTCCCGTGTTGCGCCTTTCGCATATGCATCGCACACGGGTTCTGTCTTGATCCCCTCTGTAGACAAATCAACGGAGGGTCCGTGTCACCGTCTTGAATACATATGTTGGGGCACTTTGCTACCCCTAGACGTTGTGTCTAAGAAGGAGACAGTTTCCCGGGCTCCCGCATTCCTAAATTACATTTGTGTCATATACATGCATTCATCCATTCCACCCATGATAGATGTTGGAGTTTTGATTCGCGCCGATTTTTGTTCACTTTAGTAAAACATGGGATCAAGTCAAATGCCTTCGCTTAAAAAGAGGTTCTATCAGGTTAAGGTCAAGAGCCTAGGGACCACCAGTCTAAAAGAGTTAGGGCAGTTAATGGGTCAGCTCCAGCGGCAAGCTTTTCGCAAAGATTACGGTAAAATCTGGGACTTAGCCATGGTAGAAGTCTCTACATAGGCCATTGCCTCCCTTGCCCAGTATTATGATCAGCCGATGAGGTGCTTCACCTTTGGGAACTTCCAGCTATCACCTATGGTAGAAGAATTTGAAGAGATCCTAGGATGCCCTCTAGGGGGGAGGAAACCATACCTCTTCACAGGGTTCTATCCCTCATTAGCTAGAATTTCCAAGATAGTCCAAATCTCGGCGCAGGAATTAGACCACAGGAAGCAAGTCGAAAATGGGGTGGTCGGAATATCGAGAAAATATTTGGAGGTAAAAGCAAGAATCTTGGCAGATAAAGGCGAGTAGATCCCGTTCATAGATATTCTCATACTATTGATTTTCAGGGGGGGGGGGGGTCCTCTTTCCGAACATGGATGGGTTGGTGGACCTGGCAGCGATCGACGCTTTTCTCGCCTATCATAACCACAAGGAAAGCCCGGTTATCGCTATGCTAGCCGATCTATACGACACCTTTGACCGAAGATGTGAAAAGAACAATACAAGGATTGTTTGCTGTACTCCAGCTCTTTATGTATGGTTAGTCTCGCACCTTTTTCGCCAAGAAGTGAGGCATGCTTGCCCATTAGAAAGCCACTGTTCATGCACAGAGAAAGGAAGGGCGAATTGGGATCAACTCTTAGCAAGCAAAGAAGGAGCATCTGTCAACTGTTTCCCTCGATGGAAGGAAGGAAGAACCGAAGTTCTTATTTCTTGCGGAGGATTTCAAAATGTTCCCTTGATGGGGACAAGGGGTTGCATCAGCTACAATCCCGTTCTTGCTATAAGACAACTTGGCTATCCTATGAGAGGAGCACCACTAGAGGAAGAGATCGTGCCTGTCATTTCATGAGGTTTCAATAAAACCAATGTGGAGACACTTCAGAAGGTCCGCAAGGCATGGGAGGTGTTGCAAAAGAAAGACAAGGAACTCAAAGGCAGTAACAATGGGCCCATCGGTGGCTACCGTGAGCGGTTGAAAGCCCACGTGCAAGGTTTGGATTGGCTCCCAAGTCTGAGAGCCACTAAAAGGGAGGAAGATGAGGCACCGGAGGAAGACGAAGGGGTGCAGGCCCTTAGGACAGAACTCAAGCAAGCTCAAACAGCCAAAGAAAGGTTCAAATCTGCAGCTCTTAAGATCCGAAAGGAGAATGCTGAACTGAGAGATGTAAATATAGCTACCACCAAGGCTTTGGAACAAGAGACCAAATGGGCCCGTAGGGAAGAACATAGCCGGAACAAGTTCTGAGGGGCTCTGTGGGGCAGTAACAGCGAACTTAAACTCCGAAGAGAAGAAAGGGACCAATCACGGGTAGACAGGATGAGTTGAAGGCTTGCTCGAGGTCCAAGAGAAGTTTGTCTTAGCGTTTATGTGAGACAGAGACCAACATGTTAGCCATCATCAGCAAGTACCAAGAGGAACTAAGTCTAGCCACGGCCCACGAGCATAGGGTGGCGGACGAGTATGCCCAAGTGTACGTAGAAAAGCAGGCTAGAGGAAGGGTGATCGACTCGTTACACCAAGAGGCAACCATGTGGATGGACCGATTTGCTTTTACCTTGAACGGGAGTCAAGAACTTCCCTGATTGCTAGCCAAGGCCAAAGCAATGGCGGACACCTACTCCGCTCCCGAGGAGATCCACAGACTTCTCAGCTATTGTCAACATAGGATAGACTTAATAGCCCATATGATTAGAAACTGCCAGGAAGTTTGTATTGTCGCTCAAATCTTGACTAGTTATAAACTTTCTGAATAAAATAAGTTTATCCCGCGTTTTACTCCAAAGATCAGTGCGAATCAAATCACTCCCGCATTTTATCTCTAGCATGCATAAGCATCTCTTCATGGCATCATAATGAACATATCGTTCCTGCATTTGTCCGTTATCATATTCCAGCATCACATTTTGCATGAGTCATTGCATCATCATGCATATGCGTTCAACATACTTTTTGTTCTACAAACTGCATACCTTTTGTTTTCATGTTTGCTCATGCGTGAGCCTTGCATTTTCCTCTACAAAACAAAAACAAAAAAGGAGAGCATTTGATTGACTGTGTTTTCAAGTAAAAATATAGACGTTCATGTGACCTCATTTTGTCTTTTTAGAGAGAAGTGAGTTATCAAGAATAGGATGTTGGACAAATGGCCTCAGTTACCTTAAGAAAAAGGGGGGTTGAATTAAGATACAAAGACTATTCCCCAATTAAACTTCGCTCTCTCTTTTCGGATTAACAATGCACCCTTAACATAAATTACTCAAAAGACAATTCATAATAAACTTCTTTGAAGAAAAAGATAAATAGCAATAAATAAAAGAAGTTTAAGGGAAGAGAGGAATGCAAACCTGATTTATACTGATTCGGTCACTTCCCGTACCTACGTCCAGTCCTCAAGCAACCCACTTGAGATTTTTCACTCTCTTTGTAAAACTCCTTTTACAAAGTTTGAACCACACAGGGACAACCCTTCCCTTGTGTTCAAGAATCCTCTACAACAAGAGACTCTCAGTCTCTTAATCCCTTTTCAGAAGTAAGAAGAAGAGAAGAAGAAATCTCTCTTAAAAGGGATAGATTGTACAATGAAGACCAATCAAAATTCCTTATTGAATATGCAAGTGGTTGACCAAGGAATCTTTTTGAGAGGATAAGACAGTTCAGTTCAAAAAAACTCTTAATCTTTTGAGAGGATAAACTTTTTGGGCAATGAAAACTCTCTTTAAATTCGTGCTTCCAAGCCACCTTTGATGGCCATTCATAAACCATTTGAATAGATGTGACTCTTGGAAATTATTTTTCGAAAATCCCCTCTGGTAATCGATTACAAGACTTGTGTAAACGATTACAGGTTTTGAAATTTGAATTAAAACGTTAAAAAAACTGCTGGTAATCAATTACCATCCATGTGTAATCGATTACACATTATAAATTTTGAATTCAAATTTCTAGTGACTGTTATAAACATTTTCAACTGCTGGTAATCGATTACCAGAGAGCAAATCTCAATTTGAAATGATAGAATTCTTTGGTCAAACCTTTTGTTTTTCAATTTGGAAACTTCTTCCTAAGATTCTAGAGATCAACTTGATCATATATCTTGATTTTCTTGGATTCTTGTCTCGAATAAAACTTAGAAGCACTTGATCCTTCGGCATCATCAAAACATCAAAACATCTTGCTTCTACATAGGAGTCATTTGACTTAATCCATCAATTGAAAAAAATTCTTCAACTATTTCTCGTCCTTGGAAAATTCTTTTTGCAAAAATCAACTGCTTCTTTCGTTCTTCCTCACTACGAGGCTATGAAAACAAGACAACGATTGGTACCTCAAAGCCTTACACTGGGGCAATGAGGGGCATCGTGCATGAGCCTCAAGTGAACCTAGGGGAAGATTAGAAGTTCTCACCCAATAGGTTCCCTCCTACAAGGTCATGACGAAAGACAACGATTGGTACCTCAAAGCCTTACACTGGGGCAATGAGGGGCACCGTGCATGAGCCTCAAGTGAACATAGGGGCCGATCAAAAGTTCTCACCCATCGATGTTTTTAACAAAAAAGGGGGGACAAACCCTAGGATTTCAATGGATTGATTAAACATCAAACGACTCCATTGCCGTCACTCCAAAATGGTTAAGTGACTAAATCAAACAGAACACACACTCTGAGGGAGTTCCCGGAGAAGTTTGCAAAAGATAGGATAAGGTTGCATGGACTATCACCTCTTTCAAAAGGACAGTCAATCTGTGTTTTCCAAAAAAATCAAATCAAAATCAAAATCACAAAATAGGGGAAGAATGTCATGAACATTGTACAACTTTCCATCCTCGCCTCTCCTTTAGAGGACTACACGCCCTCGCCTTGGGTACTAGTTACCCTCACCTTCAGAGGACTACACGTCCTCACCTTCAGAGGGCTACACGCCCTCGCCATCAGAGGATTGCACGTCCTCACCTTCGTAGGGCTACACGCCCTCACCTTTAGAGGGCTACACGTCCTCACCAATAGAGGGCTGCACGCCCTCACCTTCAGAGGACTACACGTCTTCGCCTTGAGAGGACTACACGTCCTCACCATCAGAGGGCTGCACGCCCTCACCTCTAGAGGACTACACGTCCTCGCCTTAAGAGGGCTACACGCCCTCGCCGTGGTACTAGTTACCCTCACCTTCAAAGGACTACACGTCCTCACCATCAGAGGGCTGCACGCCCTCACCTCTAGAGGACTACACGTCCTCGCCTTGAGAGGGCTACACGCCCTCGCCTTGGGTACTAGTTACCCTCACCTTCAAAGGACTACGCGTCCTCACCTTCAGAGGGCTACACGCCCTCGCCATCAGAGGACTGCACGTCCTCACCTTCGTAGGGCTACACGCCCTCACCTTGAGAGGACTACAGGTCTTTGCCAACAGAGGGCTGCACGCCCTCACCTTGAGAGGACTACATGTCCTTGCCATCAGAGGGCTGCACGCCCTCACCTCCAGAGGACTACACATCCTCACCTTGAGAGGGCTGCACGCCCTCACCTTTAGAGGGGTACGCGTCCTCATTTTCAGTGTGCTCCACATCCACACCTTAAGAGAATTTAAGGTCATCTGCCCTTAAATGCTTAACCAAGACTTGCACTCCCGGTTTAGGGGCCAATAGTTTCCTTTTAACGGTTCTTGGGCCACCCCCTGATATTGGAGGAGGGCCAACTGTGCGAGCACAACCAGAGAGGGAGGCTATCACACAACTACTATGCATACCGGGGCAAGATTTCATCTGTGCCGCTGCAAAGAGACGAGTGTGGATCATGGGCACCAACATGACCACTCTTACACAGATATAAATGACGTTGCTACTTAGCAACATTCTGCCCAGCGACCGCAATGCCGATCTCCCCCTGCGAAAGTATCGGTTGGTCTGTGCCGTCACGAGATAGGTAAGTATGCGCACTGCTCAACTGATTTCTAATGCTATCTACTATTTGCAGGGGTCGCGCCCATAAGACACCCCGTGGACCCAGAATAGTCTAACAGGGCCCTGGGGTTTCTAGCTCTGGTTACGGGCCTCTGTCAGTCCTACAGGGCGCCCATCCCCCCAGCAAGTTCATGCCATCGTGACATAGGTAAGTACGCACCTCCCCCAACTGATTTCTGATGTCATCTATTGTTTGCAGGGATCGTGCCCGCATGACACCCAATGGACCCGAAGAAGGCCAACAGGGTATTGGAGTTGCTAGCTCTAAATACGGGTCTCTGTCAGTTCTAGGGAGTGCCTGTCACCCCCAGCAAGGTCATCAGGCCCCCTACCAATCGAGCTTTCATCAAGAAGTACTGCGCCCCCAGGCAGGCACAGGGCGAAACACCACAGCAGCATTGGGAGGGCCGGCAGTGGGCAACAGACGCACCGCCACCACCTCTAGAGTTCACCTCAGCTCATCCACAAAAAGGTTAGAGCGTTGCCTACGGCACATGGCCGACCAATAGGCGAACAAATCCAAAGCCAAAGGTAAGCAAAGTATTAGGTCCGTGACCGACAAGTCATAAGGCGTCCAGCTCAAGAAAAATAAAAAGAAATAAAAGGTAACATGACACAATTCCACAATTCTAAAAATAGGTTGTTGTCCTTTGAGACAAACGTGAGAGGTGCTAATACCTTCCTCAAGCGTAAATACAACTCCCGGACTTAGAAATTTCATTTTGACCGGTTTCCTTCGGTTTTCCCGGCGTTTTCCACAAATAAACGTTGGTGGCAACTCTGCGCATCTTTCCTCCTTTGGAAAGCGCACCCGTGAGCCTCGCCCTTGCTCGCCCGCGAAGGGCACGTTGCGACAGTTGGCGACTCCACTGGGGACTTTTTTGTGAGTTAGGCCTATTTTAAGGAATTGTGGATTTGTGAAGCTTTGTGTGTGCATTTATTTGAACTGTGGAAAATGTAAATAACTGTTGTCTATTTTGCATTCTTTACACTGCATTCTAAGCACCCACGGGTTTGAGTAATAAAAGGGCCCTACACTCGGGTTCATGGGAATTTAAGGAGTGGAGGTGAATCTATCATCATGCTAGGTCTCTGACTTGCTTGATAATAGTGAAACCTCGTCTAGAGCTTTCTCTCTTTATAATGTGTTGTCACTGGTATTCCATACCGCCACAACATTATTATCTTGAGTGATGATACCTCTAGAAAACAGCCGTGTGAGTTATGAATGGTTGGGGAAATAGTTATTAGAGACCTCTAGATGTTGTCCTATAAGTTCCCAAATAGGGGCAAAGAGCAAACACGCTCCTGTGCCATTCTTTCTCATGCATGTTTTGGTTTATAGTTCTTGCTAGTAATGTTTGTTTTCTTTAGAGTAATACGTAACCTTTTTAATGCTACGTTGAGGCGCCATCATGCCCAAAACATAGCATTAAAATTGGGTATCTGCGGTCTCGTATGTATGAATTACCCTTTTGTCTTGTTTTCTTTCCGTTTCATGCATACGCATCGCATCATTCATGTCGGAGTCTTGATCCACCCCTTTTTTAGGTAAATGATGGGGACAAATCAAAACGGCAAAAGGTTTTATCAAGTCAAGGTTAAAGGTCTAGATGTCACTAGCCTCAAGGAATTGGGACGATTGATGGGACCTCTCCAAAGGCAAGCCTTCCGCAAAGTGTACGGGAAGATTCTAGAGTTGACCGCAGCGGAAGTATTTACGGAAGCTGTCGTATCCCTCGCCCAATACTATGACCAGCCGTTGAGGTGTTTCACGTTTGGGGACTTCCAAATGGTACCAACTATTGAAGAGTTTGAGGAAATATTAGGATGCCCTCTTGAAGGGAGAAAGCCGTATCTTTTCTCCGGCTTTCTTCCTTCCTTGAGCAAGATTGCAGTTGTGGTTGGAGATTCAGCAAAAGAGTTGGATCGCATGAAGCAAACTCAGAACGGCGTAGTGGGCCTGCCTCGGAAGTACTTGGAAGACAAGGCAAGGAATATGGCAAGCCAAGAAAAGTGGGGCCCGTTTGCAGATATTTTAGCTTTGCTGATTTTTGGGGTTGTCCTCTTTCCGAACGTTGACGGTTTGGTAGACTTAGCCACCATTGATGCTTTCCTCGCATATCACCATAGCAAGGAAAGTCCAGTGGTGGCTATCTTGGAAGATTTGTTTGACACCTTTGATCGGAGGTGCGAGAAAAACAGTGCACGGATTGTCTGTTGTTTACCCGCTCTCTGCGTGTGGTTTATTTCACATCTATTCCAACAAGACACGAGACACCCGTGTCCGCTTCAAAGCTATCGCTCGCGCACCGAAAAAAGAAGAGTCGTTTGGGACCAACATTTGGCTAGGATAGGGGGCAGCACGATCAATTGGTTTCCTTGTTGGAAGGAAGGCAAGGAAGGAGTTCTTTCCTCGTGTGGGGACTACCCTAATATTCCATTGATAGGGACTAGGGGGTGTATTAATTATAATCCCGTACTCGCCATAAGATAACTAGGGTATCCCATGAGGGGAGCGCCAACCAAAGAAAGTCTCTCGCCTTTCCTTGTGAGGGATCTAGGCGCGCAAGGTCTCAAAGTTATACAAAGAATCCACAAGGGGTGGAGGAGTCCGTTGAGGAAAGACAAGGAGCTTAGGGGCATCCGAAACAGCGTCATTGAAGGTTATCATGGGTGGCTAAGAATTCACACGCGGGGCTTAGATTGGCTCTCCAAATTGAAAGTTATCGATGAGGAGAACTTCGAAGCTCCGGAGGAAGATGAAGAAGTCCGAGCTCTAAAGTTAGAACTAGGGAAAGCAAGGCTCGTCAAGGAGAATTTCAAATCAGCTGCTACACACATCCGGAAGGAGTGCACCGAGTTACAAGAGGAAAACGCGGCCACTGCAAAAGCCCTTGAACAAGAAACCAAAAGGGCCCGCAAGGAGGAATATGGCTGAGAGAAATTCCGAGGAGCATTGTGGGGTAGCAACAGTGAGCTCAAGCTCCGAAGAGAGGAGAGAGATCGGTCACGGGTGCATGGCATGATCTTAAAAAAAGAGTTAGTGGCTTGCGCGAGGTCCAAAAGGAGTTTGGCTCAACACTTGGAAGCCACGGAGCAAAGCATGCTAGCCATCATAGGGCAATACAAGGAAGAATTGAACTAGTCCATGGCCCATGAACAAAAGCTAGTGGAGGATTTTGCACAAGTATATGCCGAAAAAGAAGCAAGAGGGAGGGTGATTGATGCGCTGCATCAAGAAGCGACTATGTGGATGGATAGATTCGCCGTGACCTTGAATGGGAGTCAAGACCTCCCGCGTCTGTTAGCCAAAGCAAAAGCCATGGTCGAAGTGTGTATTGCCCCTGAGGAGATTCATGGGCTAATCAATTACTGTCAGCACATGATGGATTTGATGGCCCATATAATTAGGAATCGTTAGTTTCTTTTGTAACACCTTTGTATAATCTTGGCTAGGTGAAAGCTTTGTTCTTTTTATAAATGAGAAGTTTTGGACTCATTACGTTATCTAAAAACCTTGGGGTGGATCCAAGTGCTCCGATCATCCATTTGCATACTCATGTTTTGGTGGCATACTCACCGTTGTTTATTTCTTTAGGAGTTTCATCATAACTAAGAAAACACCAAGGCACCCCTATAACACTCGATCCAGAAAAATGGATAATGAAGAGGGCGTGCAGGAACAGATGAAGGCCGATCTATCGGCCTTAAAAGATCAAATGGCTTCCATCTCGGAGGTCATGTTAAAACTCCAGAAAACCATAGAGGATAAAGCCACCGCAACCGCCTCCAGTACAGTTAGGGAAGCGGAGCCGGTGCTGCAACCCGCCTTGAATCCGGGCCTAGACAGAAACACGGCCGTGTTCGGTCGAAGGTATAGCCCGCAAGCTTATCCTTATGGCCTGCCTCCGGACTTCACCCCCCGTGCCACTCCGGAAGATTTAAGCCAAGCCCCTACTTTTGAAGGGCAACTCCCACCTTATGAAGACTATCCTGGACAAGACGATGGAGAAGGAGATACCCACCTTGGCCCCCTGCTCCACCTCAAAGATCCATCCCCGCATGAACTACCCCACCCGAACATAGTCCATCATATCCCGGCCTCACCCACACCCGTAAAAGAATCTGTTCCCTTTGCGGAAGATAAGGGAAAGATTGAGGCGCTTGAAGAGAGGTTAAGAGCAGTCGAGGGCCTCGATAATTACCCTTTCTCGGATTTGGCAGATTTATGTCTTGTGCCCAACATAGTCATCCCTCCCAAATTCAAAGTACCAGACTTTGATAAGTACAAAGGGACGACATGTCCAAAAGGGCATCTCCGGATGTATTGCCGGAAGATGGGGGCGTATTCTGCGGACGAAAAGTTGTTGGTCCATTTCTTTCAAGACAGCTTGGCCGGGGCAGCTGTAGCATGGTATACCAATCTGGAAGCTTCCCAGATCCGCTCATGGAAGGACTTGGCAACTGCCTTCATTAGGCAGTACCAGTACAATACGGACATGGCCCCCGATCAGAACCAGCTCCAGGGTATGACTAAACGAGAGCATGAGTCCATTAAGGAGTATGCCCAGAGATGGAGAGATCTCGCAGCCCAAGTCGTGCCGCCCATGACGGAAAGGGAGATGATCACAATTATGGTAGATACGTTACCCACGTTCTACTATGAAAAGCTGATAGGCTACATGCCAGCTAACTTTGCGGACCTCGTCTTCGCCGGAGAAAGGATTGAATCCGGGCTACGAAAAGGCAAGTTCGAATATGCTGCCAATATGGCCCCCAACAACAACAGAAGAGCCCCGGTAGTGGGTGCAAGGAAAAAGGAAGGAGACGCCCATGCTGTCACCACCGCCCCAACATGGATGAAAGCACCCCAAAATATCTAAAGCTCATACCAGCCCAATCCCCCAAATTTTTTGATCCGAGCCGGGAATTCCCTCCCGACTCAAGTAAAAGGACCACCCGCGACAGAAAGAGCGCCGGCCCAACGCACAGCTCTAGCCACACCCCGGCCAATTAATAATACAGCCTCCGGCGCGACCTATAAATATGCACAACACCCGAAAGACAACTTCCCTCCTATTCCCATGGCATACTCCGAGTTATGGCCTTCACTATTAGAGAATCACTTGGTGGTGGCCATACCCGGGAAGGTTCTTCAACCACCCTACCCCAAGTGGTATGATCCGGGTGCCAAGTGCGTGTATCATAGTGGAGTTCCCGGACACAATATTGACTCCTGCATCCCGTTCAAGTATAAGGTGCAGCACCTGCTTAGTGCCGGCTGGCTAGCGTTTCAAGAGGAAGGCCCGAATGTTAAAACCAACCCGCTAGCTAGTCATGGAGGGGCTAGCGTGAACGCCATCAAAGAGGATGGGCCATCACAGACAAAGAGGTTAGGAGACGTGGATACTTCTAGACGCTTCATCTATCAATCACTACAAGCGGCGTGCCTGGTCCCCCGAGGTGGGGATGAAAGGGATGAATGTTTGTTTCACCTCGGGGAGTCGCATGACATGGAAACCTGTCCCATGGTGGAAGAATTGCTTCAGCGGCTCATGGATTGCGGGCAGCTTGAAGTGTTCATAAGAGGGAAGGAAGAACCACAAATCTGCATGCAATCGGAAGAGAAGAGGGTTCCTCTAACCCCCAAGGCCCTAGTGATATGTTTTACTAGGAAAGGGACCGGCTCCACACCCATATACCCGCGGGCGGCACCCAAGCCAACGCCATTTGCATATCAAAGTAATAAGGCCGTCCCGTGGAAGTATACCCCTCCCACGTCCAGCGAAAAAGTTGCAACCGAAGTTGACTCCCTATCAGCTAAGGTAACCAACATCACCGGCCTCAGTGGCGTAACCCGCAGTGGTCGGTTGTTCGCTTCCCCTCACCCGGCGGAATTGCCCTCTAAAGGGAAGGCGCCCATGGTCCAAGAGCCCACAGACATAGCCACCCCCTCAAAGGAAGTAGATCCTCCCATGGCAAGAGGAGCCGAAAAGAAAGAGGGACTTCAAGGAAAAGCAGTGACTTTGGAAGAGGCCCATGAGTTCCTCCGCCTCATCCAACAAAGCGAGTTTAAGGTAGTCGAGCAACTAAATAAAACTCCAGCAAGGATCTCCTTGCTTGAACTACTCATAAACTCTGAGCCTCATCGTGCGCTGTTGATGAAGGTCCTTAACGATGCCCACGTGGCACATGATATCTCAGTAGAGGGTTTCGAAGGCATCGTTAATCATATAACCACCAACAACTACATCGCATTTGCGAAAGAAGAGATTCCCGTTGAGGGGAGAGGACACAACAAGGCTCTACATGTGTCGGTGAGATGTATGGACCATGTTGTCGCAAAGGTACTTATCGACAATGGATCGAGTCTAAATGTAATGCCGAAGACCACTTTGGAAAAGCTTCCTTTTAGTGCGTCACATTTAAAGCCGAGCTCGATGGTGGTGCGAGCCTTTGATGGTACTCGGCGGGAGGTGATGGGGGAAATCGACATTCCTATTCAGATAGGCCCCCACACTTGCAATGTGGTGTTTCAAGTAATGGATATAAATCCTGCCTATAGCTGCCTCTTGGGAAGACCGTGGATTCATGCCCTGGGAGTGGTCCCTTTAACGCTTCACCAGAAATTGAAGTTCGCAGTGGGTGGACTTTTAGTAATAGTGTCGGGTGAAGAGGATATGTTAGTGAGCTGCCCTTCCTCCGCACCGTACGTAGAAGCGGCGGAAGAATCGTTGGAAACGGCTTTCCAATCCTTTGAGGTTGTGAGCTGCGCCTCTGTGGAACTAAGTTCGTCGCTACCTTCTCTCTCCAACGCAGCCATAATGGTGGCACGTGTTATGCTCAGGAACGGATTCGAGCCCGGAATGGGTCTAGGCAAAGACTGCCTCGGGAATGCCGACGTGGTCAATATCAAGGGAAATCCATACAAGTATGGATTAGGGTATGAGCCCGGGATGCCGGGGAGGAGGAACGTGCCTTCAAGATTTCGGGCGGATAGGGTATGGCCCGGCCGTATTAGCCAGTGTTTCACTAGCGCTGGAATGGTGTCCGAGGAGGAAGTGGCTGCAATAGAAGAGGAGTTCCCTCAAGACCCACCAAGTTTTTTGCAACCATGCCACCCCGATTCCCAAGTGGGGAACTGGCGCGTGATAAGCCAGTCAGAAGTCTATACCGCTGATTCAATGTAATTAGAGCCTATAGATTTCCTTTCTCTTTTGTTTTGTGAAACCTACCTTATTAAATAAACAAAGAGATCTTGTTTCATCTGTTCTTGCAGTACCACCCTTTCTCATATCATTTTGCATGTTTTTGTTTCTTTTGTCTTGTTTGGTATAGATATGAGGGTCGAGTCTTTTAGGATCCTAACAATGAGGGTTCGACAATCGATTTCGATCGAGACATAAGCCAAACGATAAATGAGGAAGAGGAAGAGGACGTCCTGTCACCAGAGTTGGAGAGGTTGGTCGCTCAGGAAGAACGTGAAATGAAGCCCCACCAAGAAGAAACCGAATTGGTAAACTTGGGGACCACGGAGGAAAAGAAGGAAGTAAAGGTAGGAACCGACATGACCGCGCTTATCCGCCAAGGCTTGATAACCCTTCTTGAAGAGTATCAAGATGTCTTTGCGTGGTCATATCAAGACATGCCCGGTCTGGATTCCGACATTGTGCAGCATAAGTTGCCTTTGAATCCTGGGTCTTCTCCGGTTAAGCAAAAGTTACGAAGAATGAGACCCGAGATGTCCTTAAAAATTAAAGAAGAAGTAAGGAAGCAGTTTGATGCAGGTTTTTTAGCTGTGGCACGGTACCCGGAGTGGGTGGCCAACATTGTCCCAGTCCCGAAAAAGGACGGCAAGGTTCGAATGTGTGTAGACTACCGGGACTTGAATCGGGCCAATCCAAAGGACAATTTTCCCATGTCACACATTGACATATTGGTAGATAATACAGCCAAGTTCGCCCTTTCCTCGTTTATGGATGGTTTCTCGGGGTATAATCAAATAAAGATGGCGCCCGAAGATGTAGAGAAAACCACTTTTGTCACCCTATGGGGGACATTCTGCTATAAAGTGATGGCCTTCGGTTTGAAAAATGCTGGGGCAACCTATCAGCGTGCCATGGTGGCGTTGTTCCATGACATGATGCATAAGGAAATCGAGGTCTACGTAGATGACATGATTGCTAAGTCTCGGACTGAGGACGAACACCTTGTTAATCTGCGTAAGCTGTTTGGAAGGTTGCGGAAATACCAATTAAAACTGAACCCAACCAAGTGCACCTTTGGGGTGAAGTCGGGCAAGCTGTTAAGATTTATCGTAAGTCAGAAAGGGATAGAGATAGATCCCGAGAAAGTGAAGGCCATCCTTGAAATGCCGGAACCATGCACAGAGAAGCAGGTTCGGGGGTTTTTGGGCAGGTTGAATTATATCGCGAGATTTATCTCGCAACTCACCACTACCTGTGAGCCCATTTTAAGCTGTTACGTAAGAACCAAGTGGTCCTATGGAACAGTGACTGCCAAGAGGCTTTCGAGAAGATCAAACAGAGTCTCGTGAATCCCCCGGTACTCATGCCACCTGTAACGGGAAGACCCATTTTCCTGTACATGACCGTGTTGGACGAGTCTATGGGGTGCGTGTTGGGTCAGCATGATGATTCTGGAAAAAAAGAGCAAGCCATCTACTATCTAAGCAAGAAGTTTACCGCATGTGAGATGAATTACTCAATGCTGGAAAGGACGTGTTGTGCTCTGGTATGGGCATCACATCGGCTTAGACAGTACATGCTCAGCCATACCACGTGGCTTATTTCCAAAATGGATCCCATAAAATACATCTTTGAAAAACCGGCTCTCACGGGACGAATCGCCATGTGGCAGGTACTATTGTCTGAATTCGATATCGTTTACGTCACCCAAAAGGCGGTAAAGGGAAGTGCCTTAGCGGATTATTTGGCCCAGCAACCCCTCCAGGATTATCAGCCGATGCACCCCGAGTTCCCGGATGAAGATATCATGGCCCTGTTTGAAGAGAAGCGGACGCATGAGGATCTAGACAAATGGATTGTTTGCTTCGATGGGGCATCAAACGCTTTGGGCCACGGAGTAGGGGCAGTCCTTGTATCCCCGGATGATCAATGTATTCCTTTCACGGCTAGGCTAGGTTTTGATTGTACCAACAATATGGCCGAGTACGAATCGTGCGCCCTCGGGGTTCAGGCGGCCATTGATTTTGATGTAAAACTACTCAAGGTATATGGAGACTCAGCTTTGGTGATACGCCAATTAAAAGGAGAATGGGAAACTAGGGATTCGAAGTTGATACCCTATCAAACTCATATCTTGAGGTTAGCCAAGTACTTTGACGACATTTCCTTCCACCACATAGCTCGGGAAGAGAATCAGATGGCTAACACACTAGCCACCCTGGCATCCATGTTTCAACTTGCCCCACATGGAGATTTGCCATACATCGAATTCAAATCTCAAGGCAGGCCGGCATATTGTTATGCAATAGAGGAAGAGCGGGATGGGAAACCGTGGTATTTCGACATCAAGCAGTATGTCGAGAACAAGGAATACCCACCAGGGATTTCTGACAATGACAAAAGGACATTGAGGAGACTGGCTACTGGTTTCTTTGTAAGTGGTACCATCTTGTACAAACGAGACCACGACATGACCCTCCTACGATGCGTAGATGCCAAAGAGGCGAACTTCATGATTGAGGAAATCCACGAAGGTTCCTTTGGGACACATGCCAATGGGCATGCTATGGCCAGAAAAATCCTCAGGGCCGGCTATTATTGGCTCACCATGGAAAGTGATTGTTGCGCTCATGTCAGGAAATGTCATAAATGTCAGGCATACGCGGACAACATCAATGTTCCGCCACATCCTCTGAATGTTATGTCCGCCCCATGGCCTTTTTCTATGTGGGGAATAGATGTCATTGGGGCCACAGAACCAAAAGCGTCGAACGGTCACCGCTTCATTCTTGTGGCGATAGATTACTTCACCAAATGGGTCGAAGCAGCCTCCTATACTAACGTCACAAGGAATGTGGTAGTTAGATTCATAAAGAAGGAGTTGATTTGTCGATACGGACTCCTCAGGAAGATCATTACTGACAATGGCACCAATCTGAACAATAAGATGATGCAGGAGATGTGCGAAGACTTCAAAATCCAGCATCATAACTCTACCCCTTATCGGCCAAAGATGAATGGGGCTGTAGAGGCTGCGAATAAGAATATCAAGAAGATTGTTCAAAAGATGACGGTGTCATACAAGGATTGGCATGAGATGTTGCCTTTCGCCCTACACGGATACAGAACCTCGGTACGAACTTCTACTGGGGCAACGCCGTATTCTTTGGTTTATGGGATGGAGGCAGTACTCCCATTTGAGGTAGAAGTTCCTTCTCAAAGGATAATGGCGGAGTCGGGCCTAGAAGAGTCAGAATGGGCTCAAGTACACTACAACCAACTTAACCTTATTGAAGGTAAGCGTTTGGCCGCCATGAGCCATGGGCGTTTGTATCAACGAAGGATAAAGAATGCATTCTACAAGAAGGTACGCCCGCGCAAGTTCAACGAGGGGGACCTCGTGTTGAAGAAAATGTCCCATGCTGTTAAAGATAATCGAGGCAAGTGGGCCCCAAATTATGAAGGACCTTTCATTGTGAAAAGAGCTTTTTCTGGGGGTGCTCTGATACTCACCCACATGGATGGCGAGGAATTGCCTTCGCCCGTGAACTCCGATGTAGTTAAATGATTAAAGTCTGGGGCAATCGAGAGGACCGTTGCACGTTTTTTATTTCTGAGTTTTTCTTGTTCCTTTTGATTTCCTCTAGGGATTCCCAGTCACTGTATTTGTCTCGTTTCTTTGAAAAGAAAAGATGGGCGAGGTTTTAGTCCTCCCTTTGGTGTTTCAAACTTTGTGTTTTAGATTTGTTATAACTTGAGCCCTCTTCGCTCGGTGTATGGGGTGTGTCATACCCTAATTTCGTCCGGGGACCTTTGCTTGATGACATGCGACCTTTCTTTGGTCCTTGTGAGGTGCTTGGTACCCATCATTAGGCAATTTGTGAAATTCCAGGACATGCCGAAAAACCAAAAAAATATTGATGCACAATTCGTAAGTTTCCGTGACACACCGGAAATCAAATGGAAGCATCGTTGCATAATTAAGTGAGGTTCCGTAACATTTCGTAAGTCAAAAAGGGGATGATTATGTAATCCGCAAGGTTCCGTAACATTACGGGAAGAAAACGAGTATCGTTACAAAATTCGTAAGTTTCCGTAAATTTACGAAAAAAGAATCACCAAAAAAAGCAGAGGGGGGTGTACTTAGTAAAAATGGGGGTGCAAATAGCACCCAGGCCCACTTGGGCCCTCCAGAATATTCCTCCAGAAGGCTGTTGCTTCTGGAGGAAGCAACCTGGCTCGCCTGGGCGAGCTGGGCGGCAACCACCTCCCCTATTTTGCTATAAATAGGGGAGGAAGTGAAGAAGAAAAGGGTTCAGCCCCTTTGGCACTTCTCTCTCTTTCGAATTTGCTTGGAAAAATCGTTTCCGTGAAGAAAATCTAAGCCGAGGCGCTTCCGAAACGTTTCCGTAACGTTTTCCGTGAAGAATTTCGCAAAGGTTTCAACCGTTCTTCGACGTTCTTCATTCGTTCTTCATCGTTCTTCGATCTTCAACGGGTAAGTACCTCGAACCAAGCTTTTCGATTCATTCTATGTACCCGTAGTGGTCCACATTGTGTTTCGTGTATTTTTATTCTCGTTTTGTTTACTTTTTATACCCCCTGTTGACGTGCTTAAGCCATTTTACTTAAGTCATTTCTCGCTTAACTTAAAAATAAAATAAATTTCCACCGAACGTTTGAATTGTATTATCCATTAACTTCGGTTAAAATAAATTCCGACCGTTCGGTCGTGCCGTAACCACGTTGGAAATCAAAAAGAGGTAAAAAATAATATAATAATAAAAAAGACATCTTTTAGTAAAATAAAGCGGAAAATCAATCGGACGTTTTCTCTTTGGGATTTCTCATTCTTAATCGAATTGATTAATAACTAAAGTGAAATTAAAGGCTAAAATCAATTCGCCTAGTCAAGCTCGTCCATAAAAATAGGCTTTTGAAGTTTGTCATTTCATTTTCTCACTAAGTAAAATGGATCATTTTTAAGGTCCAATGCCTTAAAATGATCACCTCTTAAAGTAAAAAAGAATCACTCGATAAAAAAGAACTACGTAGGTCTGATTTTCTCATCCCAAATTGAGGAATACGTAGGAGCAAAGGGAAACACCCTTGTCGACCACAAAAAGAGAAAATATAAAAAGGGTATAAAGGATATAGAGACATAAAAAGGGAACATAAAAAATCAAAGTCATGTTTGCACATTCGATTAAAGGCTGCCGTCCCTTGGGGCGGACGTGTGGGGTGCTAATACCTTCCCCGTGCGTAAATACAACTCCCGAACCTTTCACTTAAAAGTTCGTAGATCGCGTCTTTTCCGGTTTTTCCGACGTTTTCCTCAAATAAACGTTGGTGGCGACTCCGCGCGTATTCCTTTCGTGGAACACGCATCCCGCGAGTCACGCGTCGCCCTCCCGCCGAAGGGTAGGTTGCGACAGGGTGCCCCAAACGCTTATTTAAAATTGAACCTAACTAGCCTTCACTAAAATAAAATCATCGCATTAGAAGCATTCATACATTCATACATGCACATACATATCTTGTCAATACAAAAAGTAGAATCGTCTCGGGCCGCGGTCAGAAGTCAAGACCAATCAATGGCAGAAATCAACCAAGGTGAGACGATGACCGCTCACGATTGGTCGCGTATTTTTGTTTCCTACTTGCAGGTACATAGGGACGGATGCAAGTGGGGCTAGGGTCACGACCGACTGATCGTTGCCCCTTCTTGGCGCTAAACAAGCGGAGAACGTCGCTGCAAGGCAGCTCAGTATCCTTTGTGTTCGTAGTTTTCTTTTACTATTTGTTTGTTTTAAAATAAGTAATCAACGCCTAATTCTAACTTAAGTAAGTTCAAGTTAGGCGAGACGCTAACCCATGAAAAAAGGAGGGGACATGGTTAATATTCCCCTCAAAAAAAAAAAAAAAAAAGCAGGTTAGCTCGCCTGGGCGAGCAACCCCTGCACCCAAATTATAAAAAACGAGGGAGGGAAACGTTTTGGGCATCCAAAAACTTCCCCCCTCATTCAAGAAAAGAGAGAACACGAAGGCTTGCGGGTTCTTGCTCCCCTAAGCCTTTTGATCGCGTTTTGCTTTCATTTTTGGTGTTTCAATTCACTCCAACAAGTAAGCATTCCATCCTTTAGGTTTTTTGCTTCCCATTGATGTGTTTTCTTCATCTTTTGGTGCCTTAAATTGTGAGAACATGCTTATATTTGTGAGGCAGTTTTAGTTTGCTTTGGTGCTTGTTTTCTTGAATTAAGGATTTGAATGAAAAGGCCTTAGGCCTAGGTTGTATTCTGAAGCAATGGGGCATGCCACATTGCTCCCATTATCTTGCAATTTATGTCCAAACATGTGCCCACCAAGTGCTCGGTGAAATGCCTCAATGACATATGAGCATGGTTTTGTAGGCTTAGGATTGTGGGATTGTTTTATATACATAGGGACAGTATGAAGGATTTACAATGAGAGTCCGAATGCAATTCTAGGCCTAGGAACCCAAGTTTTTAATTACAATGCAAGGAAGCATGCTTATGGCTAGGAATCCAAAATTTGGTTTTAGGATTAGAAAAGCATGAAAATAGGGACTTGTTTGTAAAAATTTGGGCTGCCCCATGATTGGCACTTTGCACCTAAGTAACATGGGAGATGTTTCTCAAGGGTGTGCAGATATACGTGTAAAAATATATGGCATAAAAATATGTTGCAAAGTGTGTGAATATATGGCATAAAAATACCTTGCAAAGTGAATGAATAGTAAATAATGCATTTCAAAGTATGTATATTTGTGGATAAGTAGCATAAGGAGTCTTTCAAAAAAATGTGTACCCGTGCCAAAGATGGCACGAGAATGCTTCCCAAATGAATATATGATGTGGAATTGCCCCTCCAGTGTAGATAAATGGCATGAAAGTTTCTTTTCAAATGCAAGTATGTGCGAGACGTGAGATTGACTCTCCAATGTGCATATATGTATAAATAAAAATGAATGAAACAACAAAATTTGTATGTTGATGATGTGCCATCATTTTCTTCTATTTTCTAAACCCTTTTTGCACCATTTTAATTATTGATTGGTCTTAATTGTCAATTAATTAGGCAGTTTTATTATTTGGGCTCATTTAGCTAATTTGATGTTTTTAATCTAATTTCAGGAATTAATGAAACATTGGGCTTAATCCGGATTTTGGTTGTGGACTTGAAGAGGGCAAATAAAGCAGCGCTTACCTTAGTTAATTTCTAATTAGGAAATTTTGCAATTTTATTTTATGTTGTTCAGTGTTTATTTCGTTTTGGGCCAGAGTATTGTAATAGGGCCCGGTGACTTTGACTGACTCTTTTTAAATAGCTGCCTTGGGATTCGTGCAGGGCATTCTATTCTGTTATGCTATTCATTATTCAGAGCTTTGTTTTAGGGTTTTCGTTTTTCTGTTTAGATGCTTCTGAGTTCGTAATGCAATTTTACGTTTTCTGCTTCTAATTACAATTTCGTTCTTGCTTCTTCTTCTACTCTCATTTACGTTTCTGTTCCATTTTACATTTCTGTTCGTTTACGTTTCTGTTCATTTACGTTTCCGTTCATTTACGTTTCTGCTTCATGTTTCAATTGCGTTTTCTGTTTGAATCCATGGAAGGCTAGATTTTCTGGTGTTGTTTCCTTTTGAGGACGAAGCCCAACTCTCTTTGAGGTTTCGCTTGTAATGTGGTTTCCTGGCAGTTCTCCCTTCACCAGTATCCCAAATTCATGAATATTAATCAGTGCACGCTTCGTGTTCGATTAATTGCCTTTGAGCCTAACTTGCGTTCATGCTTAATGGACGAAGGGCTAACTGGTGTATGTGGTGCCTAATCACGTATTGAAAACCCTAAGTTGATTTTTGCTTAGTAAATTGAAATAGGGTTGGATTAAGTGGTTGACTGTTAGGGACGAATTCTCCATAACCCAGGATAAGAGAATGGCTTCTGAATCAGAGGAAACAACCCGTTTTTAATATTAGTAGTTTCGTATTCCAGTTTACTTGTTCTGCTCTTTAATCACAAAACAAACAAACCCCCCCCCCCATCGTTACTGTTACTGCAAGTATATTATGAACATTTGGCTTGTCACTGCTCGTTGGGAAACGACCTAGGATCACTTCCTAGTTACTGCATTTTCATGTTTATTTGATTCGGGTACGGCCTTGATCAGTTGATAAAATACTTCAAATGTGTGCGGGTAGTTCGTGGTAGTAAAATAGTTATGATAGGAACATATGTAATTTGGGCACAATACCTTGAGCATGCGTGTAAGTATTTTTTCCAAAAAAATATATATGTGTGGTAACTAGAATGTTTTGAATATCCTTGTATGTTGATGTAAATAATAGGGTATTTTCTACACATGCGTGTGTGCATGAATGGATCATATGAGTTTAGTCTAAATTAGAGGGATTGGCATGACATTTTTGCGTTAAGATAAGCATTATCTTGTAAAACTAACTTCTGAATGTTTGTTCTAGCAGGAAATGGCCCCGAGGAAACTTGCCTCAAAGAGATCCAGGAAGGATAAGGCGGTCGAAGGAACTAGTTCTGCTCCCGAGTATGACAGTCACAGCTTTAAGAGCGCTGTACACCAGCAGCGCTTCGAGGCCATCAAGGGATGGTCATTTCTCCGGGAGCGACGCGTCCAGCTCAGGGACGACGAGTATACGGATTTCCAGGAAGAGATAGGTCGCCGGCGGTGGGCATCACTGGTTACCCCCATGGCCAAGTTCGATCCAGAAATAGTCCTCGAATTTTATGCCAATGCTTGGCCAACAGAGGAGGGCGTGCGGGATATGAGGTCCTGGGTGAGGGGTCAGTGGATCTCGTTCGATGCAGATGCTATCGGCCAGCTCCTGGGATATCCTTTAGTGTTGGATGAGGGCCAAGAGTGCGAGTATGGCCAGAGGAGGAACCGGTATGATGGGTTCGATGAGGAGGCCATCGCCCAGTTGCTATGTATACCGGGGCAAGATTTTGCCCGGACTGCTGCCGGGAGACGGGTGCGGATCATGCGCACCAACATGACCACCCTGACTCAGATATGGATGACTTTGCTGCTCAGCAACGTCCTGCCCACCGATCATAATTCCGACCTCCCCCTGCCGAAGTGTCAGCTGGTGTACGCCATCCTGACGCGGATGAGCATCCATGTGGCTCAGTTAATTGCTGATGCCATCTATATTTTTGCAGGTATGGCGCCTACCAGGCACCCTCTGGACCCAGATAAGTCCAACAGGGCCCTGGGATTTCCCGCCTTGATCACAGGACTTTGCCAGTCGTTCGGCGTCCCTGTCACACCTAGCAAGGTGATTCGGCCGCCCATCACCCGAGCTTTTATTGAGAAGTACTGCACGCAGAGACAGGTCCAGGGTAATGCACCACAGGCCGTGGACGCGCCGCCACCTCATCAGGCTGGTCCAGCCGGATTGTTTGATACAGAGCAGTATTTGCGGCATTTGGTTCGCCAGCAGGCGGCCAACCATCGGGCACATGTACAGACTCATGATTGTCTGTATCAGATGAGTCTCAGCCTGCAGAGTCAGAGCTTTACTTCTTTTCCGTGCCCTACTCCGGACCAGTTCAGGGCAGAGGTCGCGTGGCCTGGGGATTGGCCTGAGGCCCAGGCAGGAGAGGCACCAGCAGGGGCACCAGCAGAGGCTCCCGATGAGGCAGAAGAGGCCCGCGAGGATGAAGAGATGACCGATTTACTTGATTTCTTAGGAGGGAGCGGAGCCGCATGATTGGGAGATTCTTTGATCCATATTTCTTTTTGTTTCCATTTTTTTCTTGGTATATATCATCTTACTTTTGTTTGACTAAGGGACTAACGTTTGTTTCATGTTTTGACCTTTGTTTTGTACATACATATCGTTTGAGTTTGTTACGTCGGTACTTGTTTCATTGTTGTCGATAGTGTTTGTTGAAATTCCGGAACCGTGTAGAGTTTTTCATTTAGGAACGTCGTTCTAAAAAGATAAAATGAACCAAAAATCCTAAAGAAAGAAGCGCTGTGAATAAAAGTCATAAAGAAAAGAAAAAGGTTTTTATTTATACATGTATGTAAAAGGAAATGTGTATAGAAGATCTTTGTGTGTAAATGATGCGCGGAAAGGAATTCTTATGTGTGTGAGCAACAAGTGTATATGAAGGAACTTTTGTGTGAACCGTAGGTGCGTGTTGGGAAAAATGAAAAAAAATCTTTGAATGTAAATAGGGTTTGTATATAGACCGTGTGACGTAAAAAGAAGAGTTCTAATGCGTGTACAAAAAATGTTTGTCATGTATAAAATATAGATGTACAATGAAAGATTTTCCTCATGAAGAACCACAAGTGTATAGTTTTAGTGAACATATTTAAAAATAAAACAAAAAGTAAAAAGAAAGAAAGACCGCAAAGATTGACATGTCGTAGTTAAGAAGTATGAATCATTCGTAAAGAGCAAACACATCTTCTGGAAACAAGGGACCGATGCCAAGAGTTTATTTTCCGGAATGAACCGAGATAAAGATGGATGAATGCATTGAACTGATGAAATAACATAATTTGGAAACGTTGGGTTTGTCTGTGTAAATTCCCAACCGTAGAATCACAATGCCATAAACGGGATGCTTGTATGCCCACCTGGCTGTAGCCATGACTGATTTTGCACGTTGTTTTCAAATCATCGTTGTCACGTGTGCCTTATGGAATAATGTGGAAGTTCGGCCCGAGACCGACACCTTGTCACCCAGATTTGTTTTGCCCCAGATGTCAAGATTGGGTTCCCATGGTAGAAGACCCCATTGAAACATAACCTTGGACTTTTTGAACCTTGGCCTATCAAAAGAATCCTCCTCCTTTCCCCCGAAGCAAAGGACAGTGAAATCTCCTCAAAGGAGAGCGAATAGAATGCTAAAACCCGATTTCCCAAAGGAAGGGATGGGGAAGCAAAAGTGAAAGAAAATTGAAGGAAGAAATGGAAAGAAAGAAAAAGGGGGAAGATGAAAATAAAGAAAAGAACAAAAGAAAAGAAAGGAAGGATTCCCGATCAAAGATCGAAAGGAAGCGAAAAGGGAAAAGAAGCAACTCTCGATCAACGAAAGAAAGAGGATAGAAAGTCTCCAAAGCCAGATTGCCCCTCAGAATCATTCTTGACTGACAATATCCCACTCCACATGAAAAAAGAGGAAAAGACCGAAACACCCAGCTCACTCTCCAAAAACGCTGACCTCGAAAGAATCCTATTGGTCCGTGATCGTACGTTTGATCTATGATTCGATAGGAAGTCGCGTGCAAAATAGAGTCATGGTGCAGTTATTGGTTTAGGAATAGGTTAAGACACTTGCCTTGTGAGTTTTATACACCATGAGTGATTTATTTTCAGGTTAGCCCTATGTTTCCCCTGCGTGTTCGTTTGAAAGCTAGAAGTTGACATCCTACTCTTCGTTCTCGGTTACAAAGAAGATTACCCTTGGCACAAGTATATTGTTTCTCTAAGATGTGGTGCTCTCACGAATGATTTATTTTTCTTTGCAAAAAGCATGTTATCCTTTTAGGTGGAAAAACCCGGTGGACCGTTCGGTCCCGCCAACATCCTTTTCCGGAGCCACATGAATGAATTGCGCTGTCATTCATGTGTCCTCCATTTTCGAGTCTCGAGCTGTGTTCCATGATTGCCTAAGAGAGGACCCTCAAGGCAATCCTCCATTCTCGTCCTTTTCTGGAGCCACATGAATGTTATTGCTTAGGGTTGTTCATGTGTCCTCCATTTTCGAGTCTGGAGCTGTATTCCATGATTGCCTAAGAGAGGACCCTCAAGGCAATCCTCCATTCTCATCCTGTTCCGAAGCCACATGAATGTTATTGCTTAGGACTGTTCATGTGTCCTCCACTTTTGAGCTTGGAGCTGTGTTTCATGATTGCCTAAGAGAGGACCCTCAAGGCAATCCTCCATTCTCATCCTTTTCCGGAGCCACATGAATGAATTGCATTGTCATTCATGTGTCCTCCACTTTTGGGTTTGGAGCTGTGTTTCATGATTGCCTAAGAGAGGACCCTCAAGGCAATCCTCCATTCTCATCCTTTTTCGGAGCCACATGAATGAATTGCGTTGTCATTCATGTGTCCTCCACTTTTGGGTTTGGAGCTGTGTTTCATGATTGCCTAAGAGAGGACCCTCAAGGCAATCCTCCATTCTCATCCTTTTCCGGAGCCACATGAATGAATTGCGTTGTCATTCATGTGTCCTCTATTTTCGAGTCTGGAGCTGTGTTCCATGATTGCCTAAGAGAGGACCCTCAAGGCAATCCTCCATTCTCGTCCTTTTCCGGAGCCACATGAATGTTATTGCTTAGGGCTGTTCATGTGTCCTCCATTTTTTGAGTTTGGAGCTGTGTTCCATGATTGCCTAAGAGAGGACCCTCAAGGCAATCCTTCATTCTCATCCTTTTCCGGAGCCACATGAATGAATTGCGTTGTCATTCATGTGTCCTCCACTTTTGGGTTTGGAGCTGTGTTTCATGATTGCCTAAGAGAGGACCCTCAAGGCAATCCTCCATTCTCATCCTTTTCCGGAGCCACATGAATGAATTGCGTTGTCATTCATGTGTCCTCCATTTTCGAGTCTGAAGCTGTGTTCCATGATTGCCTAAGAGAGGACCCTCAAGGCAATCCTCCATTCTCGTCCTTTTCCGGAGCCACATGAATGTTATTGCTTAGGGCTATTCATGTGTCCTCCACTTTTGGGTTTGGAGCTGTGTTTCATGATTGCCTAAGAGAGGACCCTCAAGGCAATCCTCCATTCTCATCCTTTTCCGGAGCCACATGAATGAATTGCATTGTCATTCATGTGTCCTCCATTTTCGAGTCTGGAGCTGTTTTCCATGATTGCCTAAGAGAGGACCCTCAAGGCAATCCTCCATTCTCATCCTTTTCCGGAGCCACATGAATGAATTGCGTTGTCATTCATGTGTCCTCCATTTTCGAGTCTGGAGCTGTGTTCCATGATTGCCTAAGAGAGGACCCTCAAGGCAATCCTCCATTCTCGTCCTTTTCCGGAGCCACATGAATGTTATTGCTTAGGGTTGTTCATGTGTCCTCCATTTTTGAGTTTGGAGCTGTGTTCCATGACTGCCTAAGAGAGGACCCTCAAGGCAATCCTCCATTCTCATCCTTTTTCGGAGTCACATGAATGAATTGCGTTGTCATTCATGTGTCCTCCATTTTCGAGTCTGGAGCTGTGTTCCATGATTGCCTAAGAGAGGACCCTCAAGGCAATCCTCCATTCTCGTCCTTTTCCGGAGCCACCATGAATGTCATTGCCTAGCGCTGTTCATGTGTCTCCATTATCATGTGCGAAGCTTCTGGTGACTGGGAAGCACGTTATTCTGTTGTTTTCCAGATCGGTTCTTTCGCCAAGTATGTGTATATGTGTATATCTGTATTATATTCGTTGTTTGTATGTTGTTTTGTGCAGAAGAAAAAAGAAGAAGTAGAGATGAGAGTCGTCATCGCAAAAAGGGCAGGACGGACGAAATCAGTGTCTTATCTTTGCTTTCCTCTTATCTCCGATGAGAGGTAAGTAAAGAGGGGCAACTGTCATACCCTAATTTCGTCCGGGGATTAATTCTTGATGGCATGCAATAAATGAAGTTCCGAGACGTCTCAGAAATCAAAAGGAAGCAGGCTTGTGCGATCCGTGAAATTCTGTAATGTGGCGGAAGTCAAAAAGAGGTGTTTTTGCGCAATCCGTAAGTTTCCGTAACTTCTTCAAAAGCTAAAAAAGAGTAAATACATAAGTCGTAAGGGTTCGTAACCTTGCGGAAGAAAAAATAGGTATCGTTACGAAATTCGTAAAGTTTCGTAACGTTACGGAAAAAGAATTACAAACAAATAGAAAGGGGGGTGTATTTAGTAAAAATGGGGGTGCAAATAGCAATCTGGCCCACTTGGGCCCTCCAGCAGATTCCTCTAGAAGGTTGTTGCTTCTGGAGGAAGCAACCCTGCTCGCCTTAGCGAGCTAGGCGGCAAGCATCTCCCCTATTTTGCTATAAATAGGGGAGGAAGTGAAGTGGAAAAGGGTTCAGCCCCTTAGGCACTTCTCTCTCTTTCGAATTTGCTTGGAAAAATTGTTTCCGTGAAGAAAATTCAAGCCGAGGCGCTTCCGAAACGTTTCCGTAACGTTTCCGTGAGGAATTTCGCGAAGGTTTCGACCGTTCTTCGACGTTCTTCATTCGTTCTTTATTTTCTTCAGTCTTCAACGGGTAAGTACCTCAAACCAAGCTTTTCAATTCATTCTATGTACCCATGGTGGTCCACATTTCGTTTCATGTATTTTTATTCTCGTTTCCATTTACTTTTTATACCCCCTTTTGACGTGCTTAAGCCATTTATTTAAGTCGTTTCTCGCTTAATGTAAAAATAAAATAAATTTCCACCGATCGTTTGAATTGTATCATCCGGTAATTTTGGTTAAAATGAATTCCGACCGTTCGGTCGTGCCGTAACCACGTTGGAAATCAAAAAAGAGGTAAAATAAATAATATAATAATCAAAATGTCTTTTAGTAAAATAAAGCGAAAGATCAAATCAGACGTTTTCTCTTTGGGATTTCTCATTCTTAATTGAATTGACTAATAACTAAAGTGAAACTAAGGCTAAAATCAACTCGCCTAGTCAAGCTCGTCCACCAAAAATAGGTTTTTGAAAGTTTATCATTTCGGTTTCTTACTAAGTAAAATGGATCATTTTTAAAGGTCCAACGCCTTTAAATGATCACTCTTCAAGTAAAAAGAATCACTTGATTCACGCATAAGTGAGAACTACGTAGGTCTGATTTCCTCTCCAAAGGAGGGTACGTAGGAGCAAAAGCCCCGCTTTTGTCGACCTCAAAAAAATAAAAAGAAATATAAGGTAACATGACACAATTCCACAATTCTAAAAAATAGGCTGTTGTCCTTTGAGACAAACGTGAGAGGTGCTAATACCTTCCTCAAGCGTAAATACAACTCCCGGACTTAGAAATTTCATTTTGATTGGTTTCCTTCGGTTTTCCCGGCGTTTTCCACAAATAAACGTTGGTGGCGACTCCGTGCATCTTTCCTCCTTTGGAAAGCGCACCCGTGAGCCTCGCCCTCGCTCGCCCGCGAAGGGCACGTTGCGACAGGTAGCAAAATACCTCATGAAAAAAAGAAAAAAAAAACAAACAAGAAAAAGAAATAAACAAATGATAAAAAAGGAAGAAAGAAAAAATAGAAAATAAGTTATCTAGCTAAAAAACCAACATGCTTTTGAAAGAGATAACTTCCAACTTTTCTTTGAAAAAATTCACTGATCATAACTAGTTTTTTTTTTTAAAAAAATGTGTACACATTTGAAGGGTAAATGCTGTGAAAATTTTCCTGGACGCCCGAAATGGACTTGGATGAATGCACAAATGGATAAAAGAACATATTTTGGAAACATTGGGTTGGCTAAAATAGAGGAAATGAATCCTGAGCCCTAGCATCACATGACCATAAAAATTTGACACTTGAGTGTCCACATAGGTGCATGCATGACCAGTTTTGCATAAAATTTCCAAATCATCATTTTTGCATTTGTGTCATGGAAATAATGTGGGGCATCCCTTTTATCCTTTAGTCAAACCAAACCCCGACATGTATCATGTCTAGCCCTTCTACAAGCCTTGAGCCAAAATCCTGACTCACCATAAACCTTGACCCAGGGTGAGAATGTCAATCCTTACCCTCGGAAGCAAAAAAAGAAAAGAAGGAAAATTTCCAATCATAGAGAAAGAAAAAAAGAAAAGAAGGAAAATTTCCAATCAAAGAGAAAGCAAAAAGAAAAGAAAGAAAATTCCCAATCAAAGAATGGGAGAAAGTAAAAAAAAATAAGAGAAAGAAGAAGAAGAAGAAGGAAAGAAAGTTCCTGATCAAAGAAACTAGAAGAAATATGCAGAAAGGTCTTTTGACCAGAAAATATCTGAACAATACAGAATTGTCACCAAATGAACAAAAGGAAGGAAAGGAAACCATGACCTAAAGTGGTCTTCTCTCTTTGATTACCAACCAAAATCCTGTGCGTTGGTGACTTGTTCGCTTCGCGTCAAACAAGAACAGAAAAGACAAAAAAAAAATCAATCAAAAGCCGAAAAACCCACCAAAAGAACCCATTTCCAAGGGAAGTCTTATTGATCCATGATCGCGCATGTAATCTTTGATTTGATAGGAAATAATTCGCAAAGTCAAGTCGTGACATATCTATGGTTCGGAATTAGGATGAAACACTTACCTGTGCGAGGTTGATACACTCTGAGTGATTTTCTTCTGTTTTTTGTTGAACCCAGTGTTTCCTCTAAATGGTCATTTAGAAATGAAATGCTAAACATCCAAAATCTCATTTATGGTTGTGAGAAAATTTCATCAGCATACTCTCCTTCCCCGATAGACGCATTATTTTTCACTCAAAAAAGCATATGCTGCTCTAATCAGTTGGAATATTTGTCTCTTTGCTAAAGCATGTTTGCATTTTTGTGGAGAAAACACCGAGACTTTTTCAAGTCTCACAAGTTGTCCAGAACTACGTAGGTCTGAGTTCCTCATTGGAGGATACATAGGAGCAAGAGCCTCGCTTTTGTCGACCACACCACCTTTTGTAACCATGACCCAAGAGCTGGTAGCCCGCGGAGACACCTTACGGTTATCCGCACCTCGTCATTCAGTGACCCCAAGTGTGATTAAAGAGCAGAGGCCAATGTGGTCATCTGCGCCCTTTCCGGAGATGTCAGCATCTTTCGGTAGAGACTTTTTCAAGTCTCACAAGTTATCAAGAACTACGTAGGTCTGAGTTCCTCATTGAAGGGTACGTAGGAGCAAGAGCCTTGCTTTTGTCGGCCACCTTCACAAGTTCTGTCATGCTGACACTGGAGTCACGTGACATGCGGAGATACCCAAGTGGTTGTCCGCACTTTCAAAACTTTTTGCTGTCTGTAAGACGAAAAGCCTGATAGCACGCAGAGACTAACGTCGTGTTCTGCGCCCTTCGGCAATCCCAACCGATAAGCCCGTTGACACGCAGAGATTTATGTCATCTTTAACGCTCACAAGATCTGTCACTCTGACATTTGAGTCACACTGACGGGCGGAAATACCCGAGTGGTTAGCCGTATAAACATTCTTCTTGCTATCTGTAAGACGAAAAGCCTGATAGCATGCGAAGACTGACATCGTCTTCTGCGCCCTTCGTCAATCGCGGCAGACAAGCCCGTTGACACGCGGAGATTTACGTCATCTTCCGCGCTCACAAAATCTGTCATACTGACATTTGAGACACGCTGACGGGCGGAGATACCCGAGTGGTTATCCGTATAAACATTCTTTTTTGTTGTCTGTAAGACAAAAAGCCTGATAGCCCGTAGAGACTAACATCGTCTTCTGCACCCTTCGTCAATCGCGGCCGACAAGCCCATTTACACGCGGAGATTTACATCATCTTCCGCACTCAGAAGATCTGTCATACTGACATTCGAGTCACGCTGACGGGTGGAGATACCCGAGTGGTTATCCGTATAAACATTCTTTTTTGCTGTCTGTAAGACGAAAAGACTAATAGCACGCAAAGACTAACGTCGTGTTCTGCGCCCTTAGTCAATCGCGGCCGACAAGCCCGTTGACACGCGGAGACTTACGTCATTTTCCGCGCTCACAAGATCTGTCATATTGAAATTTGAGTCACGCTGACGGGCGGAGATACCCGAGTGGTTATCCGTATAAACATTCTTTTTTGGTGTCTGTAAAACGAAAAGCCTGATAGCACGCAGAGACTAACATCGTCTTCTGCGCCCTTCGTCATTCGCGGCCGACAAGCCCATTGACACGCGGAGATTTACGTCATCTTCCGCGCTCACAAGATCTGTCATACTGACATTTGAGTCACGCTGACGAGCGGAGATACCCGAGTGGTTATCCGTATAAACATTCTTTTTTGTTGTCTGTAAGACGAAAAGCCTGATAGCATGCAGAGACTAACATCGTCTTCTGCCCCCTTCGTCAATCGCGGCCGACAAGCCCGTTTACACGCGGAGATTTACATCATCTTTCGCGCTCACAAGATCTGTCATACTGACATTCGAGTCACGCTGACGGGCGGAGATACCCGAGTGGTTATCCGTATAAACATTCTTTTTTGCTGTCTGTAAGACGAAAAGCCTGATAGCACGCAGAGACTAACGTCGTCTTCTGCGCCATTCGTCAATCGTGGCCGACAAGCCCGTTGACACGCGGAGATTTACGTCATCTTCCGCGCTCACAAGATCTGTCATACTGACGGGCGGAGATACCCGAGTGGTTATCCGTATAAACATTCTTTTTTGCTATCTGTAAGACGAAAAGCCTGATAGCACGCAGAGACTAACGTCGTGTTCTGCGCCCTTAGTCAATCGCGGCCGACAAGCCCGTTGACACGCGGAGATTTATGTCATTTTCCGCGCTCACAAGATCTGTCATACTGAAATTTGAGTCACGCTAACGGGCGGAAATACCCGAGTGGTTATCCGTATAAACATTCTTTTTTGCTGTCTGTAAGACGAAAAGCCTGAGAGCACGCAGAGACTAACGTCGTCTTCTACGCCCTTCGTCAATCGCGGCCGACAAGCCCATTGACACGCGGAGATTTACATCATCTTCCGCGCTCACAAGATCTGTCATACTGACATTTGAGTCACGCTGACGGGCGGAGATACCCGAGTGGTTATCCGTATAAACATTCTTTTTTGCTGTCTGTAAGACAAAAAGCCTGATAGCATGCGAAGACTGACATCGTCTTCTGCGCACTTCGTCAATCGCGGCCGACAAGCCCGTTGACACGCGGAGATTTACGTTATCTTCCACGCTCACAAGATCTGTCATACTGACATTTGAGTCACGCTGACGGGCGGAGATACCCGAGTGGTTATCCGTATAAACATTCTTTTTTGCTGTCTGTAAGACGAAATGCCTGATAGCATGCGAAGACTGACATCGTCTTCTGCGCCCTTCGTCAATCGCGGCCGACAAACCCGTTGACACGCAGAGATTTACGTCATCTTCCGCGCTCACAAGATCTGTCATACTGACATTTGAGACACGCTGACGGGCGGAGATACCCGAGTGGTTATCCGTATAAACATTCTTTTTTGCTGTCTGTAAGACTAAAAGCCTGATAGCCCGTAGAGACTAACATCGTCTTCTGCACCCTTCGTCAATCGCGGTCGACAAGCCTGTTTACCGCGGAGATTTACGTCATCTTCCTCATGGAGAGATCTGTCATACTCACATTTGAGGCCGCTTTCGGGGGAGATACCCGAGTGGTTGTCCGTATAAACATTCTTTTTTGCTGTCTGTAAGACAAAAAGCCTGATAGCATGCGAAGACTGACATCGTCTTCTGCGCCCTTCGTCAATCGCGGCCGACAAGCCGGTTGAAACGCGGAGATTTACGTCATTTTCCGCGCTCACAAGATCTGTCATACTCAAATTTGAGTCACGCTGACGGGCGGAAACACCCGAGTGTTTATCCGTATAAACATTCTTTTTTGGTGTCTGTAAGACGAAAAGCCTGATAGCACGCAGAAACTAACGTCGTCTTCTGGGCCCTTCGTCAATCGCGGCCGACAAGAACATTGACACGCGGAGATTTACGTCATCTTCCGCTCTCACAAGATCTGTCATACTGACATTTGAGTTACGCTGACGGGCGGAGATACCCGAGTGGTTATCCGTATAAACATTCTTTTTTGCTGTCTGTAAGACGAAAAGCCTGATAGCATGCGAAGACTGACATCGTCTTCTGCGCCCTTCGTCAATCGCGGCCGACAAGCCGGTTGGCACGCGGAGATTTACGTCATTTTTCGCGCTCACAAGATCTGCCATACTGAAATTTGAGTCACGCTGACCGGCGGAAATACCCGAGTGTTTATCCGTATAAACATTCTTTTTTGCTGTCTGTAAGATGAAAAGCCTGATAGCACGCAGAGACTAACGCCGTCTCCTGCGCCCTTCGCCAATCGGGACCGACAAGCCCGTTGACACGCGGAGATTTACGTCATCTTCCGCGCTCACAAGATCTGTCATACTGACATTTGAGTCACACTGACCGGCGGAAATACCCGAGTGGTTAGCCGTATAAACATTCTTCTTGCTATCTGTAAGACCAAAAGCCTGATAGCATGCGAAGACTGACATCGTCTTCTGCGCCCTTCGTCAAACGCGGCCGACAAGCACGTTGACACGCGGAGATTTACGTCATCTTCCGCGCTCACAAGATCTGTCATACTGACATTTGAGTCACGATGAGAGGCGGAAATACCCGAGTGGTTAGCCGTATAAAAATTCTTCTTGCTATCTGTAAGACAAAAAGCCTGATAGCATGCGAAGACTGACATCGCCTTCTGCGCACTTCGTCAATCGCGGCCGACAAGCCCATCGACACGCAGAGATTTACGTCATTTTCCGCGCTCACAAGATCTGTTATACTGACATTTGAGTCACGCTGACGGGCGGAAATACCCGAGTTGTTATCAGTATAAACATTCTTTTTTGGTGTCTGTAAGACGAAAAGCCTGATAGCACGCAGAGACTAACGTCGTCTTCGGCGCCCTTCGTCAATCGCGGCCGACAAGGCCATTGACACACGGAGATTTACGTCATCTTCCGCGCTCACAAGATCTGTCATACTGACATTTGAGTCACGCTGACGGGCGGAGATACCCGAGTGGTTATCCGTATAAACATTCTTTTTTGCTGTCTGTAAGACGAAAAGCCTGATAGCACGCAGAGACTGACGTCGTCTTCTGTGCCCTTCGTCAATCGCGGCCGACAAGCCTGTTTACACGTGGAGATTTACGTCATCTTCCGTACTCACAAGATTTGTCATACTGACATTTGAGTCACGCTGACGGGCGGAAATACCAGAGTGGTTATCCGTATAAACATTCTTTTTTGTTGTCTGTAAGACGAAAAGCCTGATAGCACGCAGAGACTAACGTCGTCTTTCGCGTCCTTCGTCAATCGCGACCGACAAGCCCGTTTACACGCGGAGATTTACGTCATCTTCCGCGCTCACAAGATCTGTCATACTGACATTTGAATCACGTTGACAGGCGGAAATACCCGAGTGGTTAGCCGTATAAAAATTCTTCTTGCTATCTGTAAGACAAAAAGCCTGATAGCATGCGAAGACTGACATCGTCTTCTGCGCACTTCGTCAATCGCGGCCGACAAGCCCATCGACACGCGGAGATTTACGTCATTTTCCGCGCTCACAAGATCTGTCATACTAACATTTGAGTCACGCTGACGGGCGGAAATACCCGAGTTGTTATCAGTATAAACATTCTTTTTTGGTGTCTGTAAGACGAAAAGCCTGATAGCACGCAGAGACTAACGTCGTCTTTGGCGCCCTTCGTCAATCGCGGCCGACAAGGCCATTGACACACGGAGATTTACGTCATCTTCCGCGCTCACAAGATCTGTCATACTGACATTTGAGTCACGCTGACGGGCGGAGATACCCGAGTGGTTATCCGTATAAACATTCTTTTTTGCTGTCTGTAAGACGAAAAGCCTGATAGCACGCAGAGACTGACGTCGTCTTCTGTGCCCTTCGTCAATCGCGGCCGACAAGCCTGTTTACACGCGGAGATTTACGTCATCTTCCGTACTCACAAGATTTGTCATACTGACATTTGAGTCACGCTGACAGGCGGAAATACCAGAGTGGTTATCCGTATAAACATTCTTTTTTGTTGTCTGTAAGACGAAAAGCCTGATAGCACGCAGAGACTAACGTCGTCTTCCGCGTCCTTCGTCAATCGCGACCGACAAGCCCGTTTACACGCGGAGATTTACGTCATCTTCCGAGCTCACAAGATCTGTCATACTGACATTTGAGTCATGTTGACAGGCGGAAATACCCGAGTGGTTAGCCGTATAAACATTCTTCTTGCTATTTGTAAGACGAAAAGCCTGATAGCATGTGAAGACTGACATCGTCTTCTGCGCCCTTAATCAATCGCGGCCGACAAGCCCGTTGACACGCGGAGATTTACGTCATTTTCCGCGCTCACAAGATCTGTCATACTGACATTTGAGTCACGCTGACGGGCGGAAATACCCGAGTGGTTATCTGTATAAACATTCGTTTTTGGTGTCTGTAAGACGAAAAGCCTAATAGCACGCAGAGACTAACATCGTCTTCTGCGCCCTTCGTCAATCGCGGCCGACATGGCCATTGACACGCGGAGATTTACGTCATCTTCCGCGCTCACAAGATCTGTCATACTGACATTTGAGTCACGCTGACGGGCGGAGATACCCGAGTGGTTATCCGTATAAACATTCTTTTTTGCTGTCTATAAGACGAAAAGCCTGATAGCACACAGAGACTAACGTCGTCTTCTGTGCCCTTCGTCAATCGCGGCCGACAAGCCCGTTGACACGCGGAGATTTACGTCGTCTTTCGCGCTCACAAGATCTGTCATACTGACATTTGAGTCACGCTGACGGGCGGAAATACCTGAGTGGTTATCCGTATAAACATTCTTTTTTGCTGTCTGTAAGACGAAAAGCCTGATAGCACACAGAGACTAACATCGTCTTCTGCGCGCTTCGTCAATCGCGGCCGACAAGCCCGCTGACACGCGGAGATTTGCGTCATCTTCCGCACTCACAACATCTGTCATACTGACATTTGAGTCACGCTGACGGGCGGAAATACCCGAGTGGTTATCCGTATAAACATTCTTTTTTGTTGTCTGTAATACGAAAAGCCTGATAGCACGCAGAGACTAACGTCGTCTTCCGCGCCCTTCGTCAATCGCGACCGACAAGCCCGTTGACACGCGGAGATTTACGTCATCTTCCGCGCTCACAAGATCTGTCATACTGACATTTGAGTCACACTAACGGGCGGAAATACCCGAGTGGTTAGCCGTAGAAACATTCTTCTTGCTATCTGTAAGACGAAAAGCCTGATAGCATGCGAAGACTGACATCGTCTTCTGCGCCCTTCGTGAATCGCGGCCGACAAGCCCGTTGAAACGCGGAGATTTACGTCATCTTCCGCGCTCACAAGATCTGTCATACTGACATTTGAGTCACGATGACGGGCGGAAATACCCGAGTGGTTATCCGTATAAACATTCTTTTTTGTTGTCTGTAAGACGAAAAGCCTGATAGCATGCAGAGACTAACGTCGTCTTCTGCGTCCTTCGTCAATCGCGACCGACAAGCCCGTTGACACGCGGAGATTTACGTCATCTTCCGCGCTCACAAGATCTGTCATACTGACATTTGAGTCACGCTGACCGGCGGAAATACCCGAGTGGTTATCCGTATAAACATTATTTTTTGGTGTCTGTAAGACGAAAAACCTAATAGTACGCAGAGACTAGTGTCGTCTTCTGCACCCTTCGTCAATCGCGGCTAAAAAGCCTTTTGACACGCGGAGATTTACGTCATCTTCCGCGCTTACAAGAGCTGTCATACTGACATTTGAGTCACGCTGACGGGCGAAAATACTCGAGTGGTTATCCGTATAAACATTGTTTTTTGCTGTCTGTAAGACGAAAAGCCTGATAGCACACAGAGACTAACGTCGTCTTCTGCGCCCTTCGTAAATCGCGACCGACAAGCCCGTTGACACGCGGAGATTTACGTCATCTTCCGCGCTCACAAGATCTGTCATACTGACATTTGAGTCACGCTGACGGGCGGAAATACCCGAGTGGTTATCCGTATAAACATTGTTCTTGCTATCTGTAAGACGAAAAGCCTGATAGCATGCGAAGACTGACAACGTCTTCTGCATTCTTTGTTCCCCCTGGAACAACAAGTCATTTGCATGCGGAGATTTTATGGTCACCCGCGACTCTCGTCAACCGAGAGGAACGAAATTAGTATCTTATCTTTACTTCCCTTTTATCTCCAATAAAAGACAAGTAAAGAGGGGCAACTGTCATACCCTAATTTCGTCCGGGGACCTGTGCTTGGTGGCATGCAACTTGTGTTTGGTCATTTTGAGGTGCTTGGCACCCATCATTAGGCAATTTGTGAAATTCCGTGACGTGCCAGAAATCAAAAGAAAATATTGATGCACAATTCGTAAGGTTCCGTGACACACCGGAAATCAAAAGGAAGCATCGTTGCACAATTAGTGAGGTTCCGTAACATTCCGTAAGTCAAAAAAGGCATGATTATGTAATCCGCAAGGTTCCGTAACATTACGGAAAGAAAACAAGTATCGTTACGAAGTTCGTAAGTTTCCGTAACTTTATGAAAAAAGAATCACCAAAAAAAGGCAGGGGGTATATTTAGTAAAAATGGGGGTGCAAATAGCAACCAGGCCCACTTGGGCCCTCCAGAAGATTCCTCCAGAAGGCTGTTGCTTCTGGAGGAAGCAACCTTGCTCGCCTGGGCGAGCTGGGTGGCAAGCTTCTCCCCCATTTTCTTATAAATTGGGGGAGAAGTGAAGAGAAATTTCGTTCAGCCCTCCTGGTAATTTAGAATCACTTAAAATTAGTGAGAAAAATTGGTTCCGTGAAGAAAATCCAAGCCGAGGCGCTTCCGTAACGTTTCCGTGGGTGATTTCGCAAAGGTTTTTGACCGTTCTTCGACGTTCTTCATTCGTTCTTCGCCGTTCTTCGGTCTTCAACCGGTAAGTTCCCTAGATCGAACTTTTCAATTCATTCTATGCACCCTTAGTGGTCCTCATTGTTTTTACGTGCTTTCATTTACATTTCATTTACTTTCCGTACCCCTTTTTGACGTGTTTTAGCCATTTATTTAAGTCATTTCTCGCTTAAATCTAAAAATAAAATAAATTTCCACCGGTCGTGCCGTAACCACGTTGGAAATCAAAAAAGAGGTAAAATAATAAATATAATAATCAAAAAATACCTTTTAGTAAAATAAAGCAAAAATCAATCGGACGTTTTCTCTTTGGGATTTCTCATTCTTAATTGAATTGACTAATAACTAAAGTGAAACTAAGGCTAAAATCAACTCGCCTAGTCGAGCTCGTCCACAAAAATAGGATTTTGAAAGTTTATCATTTCAATTTCTTACCAAGTAAAATGGATCATTTTTAAGGTCCAACGCCTTAAAATGATCACCTTTCAAAGTAAAAAGAATCACTTGATTCACGCATTTGAAAGAACTACGTAGGTCTGATTTCCTCATCACAATTGAGGAATACGTAGGAGCAAAGGGAAACACCCTTGTCGACCACAAAAATAGAAAAAATATAAAAAGAGTATAAAGGATATAAGAACATAAAAGGGAACGTAAAAATCAAAGTCATGTTTGCACATTCGATTAAAGGCTGCCGTCCCTTGTGACGGACGTGTGGGGTGCTAATACCTTCCCCGTGCGTAAATACAACTCCCGAGCCTTTCACTTAAAAGTTTGTAGATCGCGTCTTTTCCGGTTTTTCTGACGTTTTCCACAAATAAACGTTGGTGGCGACTCCGCGCGTATTCCTTTCGTGGAACACACATCCCGCGAGTCACGCGTCGCCCTCCCGCCGAATGGTAGGTTGCGACAGTTCCCATGGAGGCAAGGCATATTCTCTTAGGAAGGCCATGGAAATTTGATAGGAATATTATTTATAATGCCATAACTAATGAGATTACCTTCACCAATCATGGTATTAAATTTATGTTGCATCCTCAAACACGTTCACAGGTAGCTAAGGATTAAATTACAATGAAGGACAAGAGGGATGGGAAAAGTTAGAAAAAAAAAAGGAAAAAAAGGATAGTAAGGCCTTAGCTCCAAAGGTCAAGGAGAGGGAAAAAGAGGGAGGAGGGTGTTCCTCTAAGAAAGTTGTAAAGAAGGAGAATCATTTTGCAACAAAAGGAGATATTAAGAGAGTTCTTCTTCTCAAACAATCTTTCTACCTTTTCCTTTCAAGGGAGACTTCCCTTAGCACTACCATAATTCCCACACTTGAGAACATTCCCCCTATGGTCCAAGAACTCTTACAGGAATTTGGTGATGTATTTCCCAAAGAGATATCCCTTGGGTTACCTCCTCTTAAGGGAATAGAACACCAAATAGACTTAGTCCTAGGAGTAAGCCTTCCTAATAGGCTAGCTTATAGGACTAATCATCAATAGACCAAGGAGATTTAATCCCAAGTTAAGGAATTATTGGAGAAGGGCTGGGTCCAAAAAAGCCTAAGTCCTTGTGATGTGCCTGTGTTGTTGGTGCCCAAGAAGGATGGTAAGTGGAGAATATGTACAGATTGTAGGACCATCAACGACATAACTGTGAAGTATAGGCACCACATTCCTAGGCTTGATGATATGCTTGATGAGTTGCATGGTGCAAACATATTTTCTAAAATTGATCTTAAAAGTGGTTATCACCAAATAAGGATGAGAGAATGTGATGAGTGGAAAACCACTTTCAAGACCAAGTTTGTGTTGTATGAGTGGCTAGTGATGCCTTTTGGGCTCACTAATGCACCAAACACCTTCATCAGGCTAATGAATCATGTCATAAGGGAGTTCATAGGTAGGTTTGTAGTTGTTTATTTTGATGATATCTTAGTCTATAGTAGGGACCTAGATGATCACTTAGGACATCAAAGGCAAGTTCTTTGGATTCTTAGGAAACAAACTCTTTTTGCTAATATAGATAAATGCACCTTTTGTGTCGATAGTATAGTCTTCTTATGTTTTGTGGTTAGCAAAAATGGGTTCATGTGGACCTGAGAAAATCAAAGCCATCCAAGAGTGGCCCACCCCAAAAAGTGTAGGAGATATTAGGAGCTTCCATGTGTTGGAAAGTTTCTATAGAAGGTTTATTCCTAATTTCTCTACACTTTCTTCACCACCCAATGAGTCGGTGAAGAAGAATAAGAAGTTTTCCTATAACAGGGGGGGTTCAGAGAACTACCAGGTAGTCACCTTTGGAGGTTGTCTATAGGTTCAATCCTCTCACACCTTTGGACCTAATTTCCCTTTCACTTGACACTTCTTTTATACATAAAGAAGGGGTATCTAGGTTAGAGTTTGTGAAGAAATTATATGAGAGGGTTAGGAATCAAATAGAGACCCAAATAAAGGTGTATGCCGCTAAATGCAATAGAGGAAGGAAGAAGTTGGTGCTTAATCAAGAGGATTGGGTTTGGCTCCATCTTAGGAAGGATAGATTTTCCACTTAGAGAGAGTTCAAGCTCAGCCCCATAGGTGATGGCCATTTTTAGGTCTTGGAGAGGATAAAAAATAATGCTTATAAGCTAGACCTCCCAGAGGAGCATGGAGTTAGCAATACCTTTAACATTACTGATTTGGCATTTAGGAAGCATCCTCAGGCCATTTTTGGCATGGGTATATTTTCTAAAAGGCTCCTAATGCTACCTATCCTCAAATATGCATATGTTGAAAGGCATTTTTTGCTACTCATTCACACTTTGCAAGGTATTTTATGCCATATATTCACATATATACACATAATTGAAAGGTATTTTCCATGCTACCTATATTCACACATATATACATACCATTGATAGGTATTTTCCATGCTACCTAGGTGTAAAGTATTCCTCATGGGGCAGCCAAATTCTAGTAAAAACCCTCTCATGCATGTCCTAATATTCATGCCTTTCCACATTCAAAACCAAAATTTAGATTCCTAGGAAAAAGTCATGCTTCCTTGCATTAAAATTAAGAGCTTGGGTTCCTAAGCTTAGAATTGCATTTGGGACAGTCCCACAATCCCAATCTTACAAAACCATATTCATATGTCAATGAGGCATTTCACCGAGCACTTGGTGGGCGCATGTTTAGGCATGAATAGCAAGAGAGTGGGGGCAATGTGGCATGCCCCATTGCTTCAGGATGCAACATAGGCCTAAGGCCATCCCTTACAACCCCTCAATTCAAACAAAACAATCATGAAAACAACCCAAAACTGCCCCACAAATTTGTGCACATTCTCACAATTTAGAGCACCAAAAGATGAACAAGATGCACCAATGGAAAGCTAAAAAAATCAAGGATTAAATACTTACTTATTGGAGTGAGTAGGAGTACCAAAAATGAAAGCAAAATGCAACCAAAGGTGGCTTGGGGAAGCAAAAACCGTGAGTCCCGTAAGCCTTGCTCTTTTAGAATGAGGGGGGAAGTTTTTGAGTGCAAAAACGTTCCCCTCCCTCGTTTTTTTTTATATTTTGGTGCAGGGGTTGCTCGCCCAGGCGAGCTAACCTGCCATTTTTTTTAGGGGAAACATAACCATGGCCCTCTACAGGTTGGCGTTCGCTTACTCGAACCCACTCAAGTTAGATTAGGCATCCATTATTTATTTTAAACAAACGATAGTAATAATTACTGTGAATTTAAAGGATACTAGGCTACCTTGTAGCGACGTTTTCCACTTGTCCAGCGCCGGGAAGGGACGACGATCTGTCGGTCGTGACCCTATCCTCTATTTGCATCCGTCTCTAAGTACCTAAAAGTAGGAAACAACAATGTGTGGCAAATCGTGACCGCGTCATCGTCTCACCTTGATTGATTTCTGCCTTTAACTTTTGTCTCGCCCACTGACCGTGGCCAAAGACGATTATGCCCCTATTATCACAAAATATGCATGTGTATGCGTATGCATGAATGTTTTCAATGCAATAATCTTCTTAGTGAAAGCTGGTTAGGTTCAGTTTTAACTAAGCGCTTGGGGCACCCCATAAACTGAGCGAAAGGGCTCAGGTTATACAAATTGCACATGGTTTAAACCAAAGTGAGGACTGAAGTCTCAAACCCATGTTCTCTCCTTTTAACGAACCGTGACGAGACAATTACAACGGGTAGGAATCCCTAGAGGAAACCAAAAAGAACAAAAAAACAAAAATAAAAAGAACATGCAGCGGTTTCCTTAATTGCCCCAGACTTCAAGCGTAATATCGCTTAACGACATCGGAGTTCACGGGCGAGGGTAGCTCCTCGCCATCCATGTTGGTGAGCACCAGAGTCCCCCCAAAAAAAGCCCTTTTCACCACGAAAGGTCCTTCGTAATTCGGGGTCCACTTCCCTCGATTATCCTTAACAGCGTGGGATATCTTTTTCAACACAAGGTCCCCCTCGTTGAACTTGCGCGGGCGTACTTTCTTGTCGAATGCGTTCTTTATCCTTTGTTGATACAGGCGCCCATGGCTCATGGCCGTCAAACGCTTACCTTCAATAAGGTTGAGTTGGTCGTAGCGTGCTTGAGCCCACTCTGACTCTTCTAGGCCTGATTCCGCTAGTATCTTCTAGGAAGGGACCTCTACCTCAAATGGGAGTATCGCTTCCATCCCGTAAACCAAGGAATACGGCGTTGCCCCAGTAGAAGTTCGTACCGAGGTTTGATATCCATGCAGGGCAAAAGGCAGCATCTCATGCCAATCTTTGTATGACACTGTCATCTTCTGAATAATCTTCATAATATTTTTATTTGCAGCCTCTACAGCCCCATTCATCTTTGGCCGATAAGGGGTGGAGTTATGATGTTGGATCTTGAAATCCCCGCACATTTCCTGCATCATTTTGTTGTTCAGATTGGTGCCATTGTCAGTAATGATCTTCCTAGGGAGTTCGTATCGACAAATCAATTCCTTCTTTATGAATCTGACCACCACACTCCTTGTGACATTGGTATAAGAAGCCGCTTCGACCCATTTGGTGAAATAATCAATCGCGACAAGAATGAAGCGATGACCATTCGAAGCTTTGGGTTCGATGGCCCCAATGACATCTATCACCCACGTGGAAAAAGGCCAAGGGGCGGACATGACATTCAGAGGATATGGCAGAACATTGACATTGTCCGCGTATGCTTGACATTTATGGCATTTCCTTACATGGGCACAACAATCACTTTCCATAGTGAGCCAGTAATAACCTGCTCTAAGGATCTTCCTGGCCATAGCATGCCCATTGGCATGTGTCCCAAACGAACCCCCGTGGATTTCCTCAATCATGTAGTTCGCCTCTTTGGCATCTACGCATCGTAGGAGGGTCATGTCATGCTTTTGTTTGTACAGGATAGTGCCACTCACAAAGAAACCAGTAGCCAATCTCCTTAACGTCTTTTTGTCATTGTCGGAAATCCCTGGTGGATATTCTTTATTCTCAACATATTGTTAGATATCGAAATACCACGACTTCCCATCTCGCTCTTCCTCTATCGAACAACAATGTGCCGGCTTGCCCTGAGATCTGAATTCAATGTACGATAGATCCCCGTGTGGGGCAAGTTGAAACATGGATGCCAAGGGGGCCAACGCATCGGCCATTTGGTTCTCTTCCCGAGGTATGTGGTGGAAAGAAATGTCGTCAAAGAATTCGGCTAACTTCAAGATATGAGTTTGATAGAGTATCAACTTCGGATCCCTAGTTTCCCATTCTCCTCTCAACTGGCATATTACCAAAGCCGAGTCTCCATACACTTTGAGTAGCTTTACGTCAAAATCAATGGCCGCTTGAATCCCAAGGACGCATGCTTCATATTCGGCCATGTTGTTGGTACAATCGAAACCTTGCCTAGCCGTGAAAGGAATTCACTGATCATCTGGGGATACAAGGACTGCCCCTACTCCATGGCCCAAAGCATTAGATGCCCCATCGAAGCAAACAATCCATTTGTCTATATCCTCGTGCGTTCGCTTCTCTTCGAATAGGGCCATGATGTCTTCATCCGGGAACTCAGGGTGCATCGGCCGATAATCTTGGAAGGGTTGTTGGGCCAAATAATCTGCCAAGGCGCTTCCCTTTATCGCCTTTTGGGTGACGTACACAATATCGAATTAAGATAGTAGTACCTGCCACCTAGCGATCCGTCCTGTGAGGGCCGGTTTCTCAAAGATGTATTTCACGGGATCCATTTTGGAAATAAGCCACGTGGTATGACTGAGCATGTACTACCTAAGATGATGTGACGTCCATACCAAGGCGCAGCACGTCCTTTCCAGCATTGAGTAATTCATCTCACATGCGGTAAACTTCTTGCTTAGATAGTAAATGGCTTGTTCCATTTTCCTAGAGTCATCGTGCTGACCCAACACGCACCCCATAGACTTGTCTAACACAGTCATGTACAGGAAAAGAGGTCTTCCTGTTATAGGTGGCATGAGCACCGGGGGGTTTGCGAGGCTCTGTTTGATCTTCTCGAAGGCCTCTTGGCAGTCGCTGTTCCACAGGATCGTCTAGTTCTTACGCAATAGCTTGAAGATAGGCTCACAGGTAGGGGTGAGTTGCGAGATAAATCTCGCGATGTAATTCAACCTGCCCAAGAAACCTCGAACCTGCTTCTCTGTGCGTGGCTCTGGCATTTCAAGAATGGCCTTCACTTTCTCGGGATCTATCTCTATCCCTTTCTGGCTCACGATAAATCCCAACAACTTCCCCGATTTTACCCCGAAGGTGCACTTGGTTGGGTTTAGTTTGAGTTGGTATTTTCGCAGCCTTCCAAACAACTTACACAGATTGACGAGGTGTTTGTCCTCAGTCTGAGATTTGGCAATCATGTCATCTACATAGACTTCTATCTCTTTATGCATCATGTCATGGAACAACGCTACCATGGCACGCTGATAGGTTGCCCCAGCATTTTTTAGCTCGAAGGCCATCACTTTGTAGTAGAACGTTCCCCATAGGGTGACGAAAGTAGTCTTCTCCACATCTTCGGGTGCCATCTTTATCTGATTATACCCTAAGAAACCATCCATAAAAGAGAAAAGGGCGAACTTGGTTGTATTATCTACCATTATATCAATGTGTGGCAGGGGAAAATTGTCTTTAGGATTTGCTCGGTTTAAGTCCCGATAGTCTACGCACATTCGCACTTTACCATCCTTTTTTGGGACCGGGACAATGTTGGCCACCCACTCCGGGTATCGAGCTACAGCTAAGAAACCCGCATCGAACTGCTTTCTCACTTCTTCTTTGATTTTTAAAGACATTTCGGGTCTCATCCTTCGTAGCTTTTGCTTAAACGGGGAAGACCCAGGATTCAATGGCAACTTATGATGCACAATGTCGAGGTCCAGACCTGGCATGTCTTGGTACGACCATGCAAAGATGTCTTAATATTCTTCAAGAAGGGTTATCAAGCCTTGGCGGATAAGTGCGGTCATATCAGTTCCTACTTTCACTTCTTTCTTTCCTTCTCCGGTCCCTAAGTTTATCAGTTCGGTTTCCTCTTGGTGAGGCTTCATTTCGCGTTCTTCCTGAGCGATCAACCTCTCCAACTCTGGTGAAAGGACGTTCTCTTCCTCTTCTTCGTTTATTGTTTGGCTTACTTCTCAGTCAAAATCGATTATCAAACCCTCGTTGTTAGGATCCTCAAAGAATCGACCCTCATATCTATACCAATCAAGACAAAAGAAACAAAAACATGCAAAATGATATGAGAAAAGGTGGAACTGCAAGAACAAATGAAACAAGATCTCTTTGTTTATTTAATAAGGTAGGTTTCACAAAACAAAAGAAAAAGGAATCTATAGCCTCTAATTACATTGAATCGGTGGTATAGACCTCTGACTGGCTTATCACGCGCCAGTTCCCCACTTGGGAATTGGGATGGCATGGTCGCACGAAACTTGGCGGATCTCGTGGAAACTCCTCTCCTATTGTCACCACCTCTTCCTCGAACATTATCCCGGCACTCGTGAAACACTAGCTAACACGGTCGGGCCATGCCCTATCTGCCCGGAGTCTTGACGGCGCATTCCTTCTTCCCGGTTTCCCAGGTTCATACCCCAACCCATATTTGTACGGGTTTCCCCTAATGTCGACCACATTGGCATTCCTGAGGTTGTCCTTACCCAGACCCATTCTGGGCTCATAACCGTGCCTGAGCATTACCCGTGCCACCATTAGGGCTGCACTAGAGAGAGAAGGTAGCACCGGACTCGTTTCCACAGAGGCACAACTCACCACCTCGAAGGATTGGAAAGTTGTTTCCAATGATTCTTCCGCTGCTTCTACATATGGTGCGGAGGAGGGGCAGCTCACCAACATATCCTCTTCGCTTGACACTATCACCAAGAGTCCACCAACCGCGAATTTCAATTTCTGGTGAAGCGTCGAAGGGACCACTCCTGGCGCATGAATCCAGGGTCTCCCCAAAAGGAAGCTGTAGGTGGGATTTATGTCCATCACTTGAAAAACCACATTGCAAGTGTGGGGGCCTATCTGAATGGGGATGTCGATTTCCCCCATCACTTCCCGCCGACTATCGTCAAAGGCTCGTACCACCATTGAACTTGATTTTAGACGTGACGCATTAAAAGGAAGTTTCTCCAAGGTGGTCTTTGGCATCACATTTAAACTTGAACCATTGTCGATGAGTACCTTAGCGACGACATGGTCCATACATCTGACAGACACATATAGAGCCTTGTTGTGCCCTCTCCCCTCAACGGGAATCTCTTCTTCCGCAAACACAATATAGTTATTGGTGGTTATATGATTAACAATGCCTTCAAAACCCTCAACTGAGATGTCGTGTGCTACGTGGGCTTCGTTGAGGACCTTTACCAATAGTGCACGATGAGGCTCAGAGTTTATGAGTAGTTCGAGCAAAGAGATCCTTGCCAGAGTTTTATTCAGTTGCTCAACCACTTTAAACTCGCTTTGTTGGCTGAGACGAGGGAACTCATGAGCCTCTTCCAAAGTCACCGCCTTTCCTTGAAGACCTTTTTTCTTTTCAGCCCCTTTTACCACTGGGGGATCCACTTCTTTTGAGGGGGTGGCCACGTCTGCGGGCTCTTGGATCATGGGTGCTTTCCCCTTGGAGGGCAATTCTGCCGAGTGAGGGGGAGGGAACACCCGGCCACTGCGGGTTACACCGCTAAGACCGGTAATGTTGGTCACCTTGGCTGACAAGGAGTCAACTTCGGTTGTCGCCCTTTCTCCAAAAGCGGGAGGGGTATACTTCCACGGAACAGCCTTATTGCTTTGATAGGCAAACGGCGTTGGCTTGGGCGCTGTCAGGGGGTACATGGGCCTGGAGCCGGTCACATTCCTAGTGAAACATATTACTAGGGCTTTGGGGGTTAGGGGAACCTTCTTTTCTTCCGACTGCATGCAAATCTGTGGTTCTTCCCTATCTCCCTTGGACACTTCGAGCTTCCCCTAGTCCATGAGCCGTTGAAGTAACTCTTCCACCGCGGGACAGGTTTCCATGTCGTGTGATTCCCCGAGATGAAACAAACATTCGTCCCTTTCGTCTCCGCCACGAGAGACCATGCATGCCGCTTGCAGCGACTGGTAGATGAATCGTCTAGACGTGGCCACATTTTCTAATCTCTTTGCCCCTGACGGCCCATCCTTTTCAATGGCGTTTATGCTAGCCCCTCCATGACTGGCTAGTGGATTGGTTTTAACGTTAGGGCCCTCCTCTTGGAATGATAGCCAGCCGGCATTTATTAGGTGTTGCACCTTATACTTGAACGACAGGCAAGAGTCAATGTTGTGTCCGGGGGCTCCACTATGATATGCAAACTTGGCATCCGAGTTGTACCACTTGGGGTATGGTGGCTGGAAGACCTTCCCGGGTATGGAGAGAACTCATCTTTCGGGAGGCGTCGTGCATTGTTATAGCTTGCGCCAGGAGTTGTATTATTGGCTGGCCGGGGATTGGCTGGAGTTGTGTGTTGGGCAGGCATTTTTTCTGTTGCGGGAGGCCTTTCCACTTGAGTTGGGAGGGAATTTCCGGCTCGAATTGAAATGTTCGGATGATTGTGCTGGTATGAGTTTTGGGCATTTTGGGGCGCTTTCATCCATGTTCGGGCGGTGGTGACTGCGTGGGTATCTCCTTCCTTTTTCTGCATGCCCACCACTGGGGCTCTTCTATTGTTGTTGGGGGCAATGTTGGAGGCATATTCAAACTTGTCTTTTCTCAGTCCGGACTCGATTCTTTCTCCGGTGAAGACGAGGTCTGCAAAGTTAGCTGGCATGTATCCTATCAGCTTCTCGTAGTAGAACATAGGCAACGTATCTACCATAATCGTGATCATCTCCCTCTCAGTCATGGGCGGGATGACTTAGGCTGCTAGGTCTTTCCACCTTTGAGCATATTCTTTAATGGACTCATGTTCCCGCTTGGTCATGCTCTGAAGTTAGTTCCAATCAGGAGCCATATCCGTGTTGTATTGGTACTGCCTAACGAAGGCAGTTGCCAAGTCTTTCCATGACCAGATCTGAGAAGCTTCCAGATTGGTATACCACGCCACTGCTGCTCTGGCTAAGCTGTCTTGAAAGAAGTGCATCAACAGCTTTTCGTTCGTAGAATATGCCCCCATCCTTCGACAATACATCCGAAGGTGACCTTTTGGACACGTCGTCCCTTTGTATTTATAAAAAATCTGGTACTTTAAACTTGGGAGGGATGACGACGTCAGGTACCAGACATAGATCCGCTAAATCCGAGAACGGGTAGTTGTCGAGGCCTTCTACCGCTCTCAGCCTCTCTTCAAGTAAATCAATCTTTCCCTTATCTTTTGCAAAGGGAACGAATTCTTTAATGGGTGCAGGTGGAGACGGGACATGGCGAACTATGTTCGGTTGGGGCAATTCATGGGGGGCCGGATCCTTGAGGGGAAGTAGAGGGCCTAGATGGGCATCTCCTTCATCATCTTGTTGCAGAGGATAGTTGACATAAGGAGGGAGTTGCCCCTCGAAGGTAGGGGCTTGGCTCAAATCGTCTGGAGCGGTACGGGGAGTGAAGTCCAGAGGCAAACCATAAGGGTAGGCTTGAGGACTATACCTCCGACCGAAAACCGTCGTGTTTCTATCTCGGCCCAAGTTTATTGAGGGCTGTAGCACCGGTTCCGCTTCCCTAGCTGTATTGGAAGCGGCCGCTGTAGCATTATCTTCTATTGTTTTCTGAAGCTTTAGCATGGCCTCCGTGATAGAAGTCATTTGATCTTTTAAGGCTGATAGGTCGGCCTTCATCTGTTCTTGCACTCCCTCTTCATTATCCATCTTTCTGGATCGAGTGTTATAGGGGTGCCTTTGCGCTTTTTTAGTTATGGTGAATTCCCTAAAGAAACAAACAATGGTGAGTATGCCACCAAAACATGAATATGCTAATGAATGATAAGAGCACTTGGATCCACCTCAAGGCCTTTTTTAGATAATGTGATGAGTTTCAGAACTTCTGTTTTTATAAAAAGGAACAAAGCTTTTATCTAGCCAAGATCATACAAAAGTGTTACAACAGAACCTAACGGTTTCTAATTATATGGGCCATCAAATCTATCATGTGTTGACAGTAATTGATTAGCCCTTGAATTTCCTTGGGGGCTGAACACACTTCAGCGATGGCCTTTGCTTTAGCTAGTAATCGCGGGAGGTCTTGACTTCCATTTAAGGTCAAGGCGAACCTATCCATCCACATGGTCGCTTCTTGATGCAATGCATCAATCACCCTCCCTCTTGCTTCCTTCTCGGCGTACGCTTGTGCGAAGTCCTCTACTAGTTTTTGTTCATGGGTCAAAGACTGGTTTAACTCTTCTTTGTACTGCCCTATTATAGCTAGTATGCTTCGCTCCGTGGCTTCTAAGTGTTGGGCCAAACCCCTCTTGGATCTTGAGCAAGTAGCTAACTCTTCCTTTAAGATCATGCCATGTACCCGTGACTGGTCTCTTTCCTCTCTCCTTATCTTGAGCTCATTGTTGCTACCCCACAAAGCTCCTCAGAATTTATCTCGGCCATGCTCTTCCTTGAGGGCCCTCTTGGTTTCTTGTTCAAGGGCTCTTGCAGTAGCCGTGTTTTCCTCTCGTAACTCGGTACACTATTTCCGGATGTTTGTAGCGGCTGACTTGAATTTTTCTTTGGCGAGTCTTGCCTTCCCTAGCTCTAATTTTAGAGCTTGGACTTCTTCATCCTCTTCCGAAGCTTCGAAGTTCTCCTCGTTGATAACTTTCAACTTGGAGAGCCAATCTAACCCTCGTGTATGAACTCTTAGCCATTCATGATAACCACCGATGATGCCATTACGGATGCCCCTAAGTTCTTTATCTTTCCTCAACGAGCTTTTCCACACCTTGTGGACTCTTTGTACAACCTTGAGACTTTGCGCACCAAAATCTCTCACAAGGAAAGGCGAGAGGCTCTCTCCCGTTGGTGCTCCCCTCATGGGGTACCCTAGCTGTCTTATGGCAAGTGCGGGTTTATAGTTAATACAACCCCTCGTCCCTATCAACGGAACGTTTGGGTAGTCCCCACATGAGAAAAGAACTCCCTCCTTTCCTTCCTTCCATCGAGGAAACCAGTTGATTGTGCTGCCTCCTATCCCAGCCAAGTATTGGTCCCAATCGACTCTTTGAAGCGGACACGGGTGTCTTATGTCTTGTTAGAATAGGTGCGAAACTAACCACACACAAAGAGTGGGTAAGCAGCAGACAATCCGGGCGCTATTCTTCTCGCACCTTCGGTCAAATGTATCAAATAAGTCCGCCAAGATAGCTACCACCGGGCTCTCCTTGCTATGGTGATATGCAAGGAAAGCATCAATTGCGGCTAGATCCACCAAACCGTCCACGTTTGGAAAGAGGACAACCCCAAAGATAAGCAAATCTAGTATATCCGCAAACGGGACCCATTCCTCTTGATTCACCATATCCCTTGCCTTGTCTTCCAAGTATTTCCGTGGTAGGCCCACTACGCCATTTCGAGTTTGCTTCATACGATCCAACTCTCTCGCTGAATCTCCGACCACAACTGCAATCTTGCTCAAGGAGGGAAGAAACCCGGAGAAAAGATACGGTTTTCTTCTGATGCAATCCTATCCCGCAAGGGCATTGGGTAGAAGACTCCAAGTAGATTGGGCTAGAGATCCAAGGGAAGGCCCTAGGGTTCTCATGAGCCTTAGGGTAGATTTCGAGCCCATGGGCTAAGTATAAGCCCGCTTATCTTTGTAAATATTAGAATAGGTTTTTCCTTCGTTTGGGCCTTGTATTTTGGCCATTCTAGTAGTATAGGGTTTTAGCCTTGTATTTCGGGGCATTTTGAGTAGTCTTTGTAGTAAGGATTTTTTTTTTGTATTTTCATGTTTTTTTGTCATGGGGGTGAGCTTAGCTATTATAGGGGGTGTGTAGCTAAGTTCTAGCTTCTCATCTCAAGGAGGTGAGCTTAGCTATTAGAGAGGTATGTGTAGCTAAGCTCTAGCTTCTTTAGGAATCTTCTTAAGGAAGCTTCTCAAGGAGGTGAGCTTAGTTATGAGAGGGGTGTGTGTAGCTAAGCTCTAGCTTCTCAAGGAAGTTTTCTCAAAGAAGCTTCTCAAGGAAGCTACCTAGTCTATAAATAGAAGCATGTGTAACACTTGTTGTAACTTTGATGAATGAGAGTCTTGTGAGACACAACTCAAAGTTCAACTTCTCTCCCTTTTTCTTCCTTCAATTTCGTGCTCCCCCCTCTCTCTTTCTCTCCCTCTTTCTTTTCCTCCATTGAAGCATCCTCTCCAAGCTTCTTATCCAAGGCTCATCTTGGTGGTGAAGCTCCTTCTTCCATGGCTTATTCCCTAGTGGATGGCGCCTCCTCTCTTCTCTTCTCCTTTGTCTTCCGCTGCATCTCCATGGTGGAAAATCACCATTAAAGGACCTCATTGAAGCTCAAAGATCCAGCCTCCATAGAAGCCACACAAGCAAGCTTCCATCATCTTCCCCCAAGAGGGAATCCTAAAATCTCCTCAAATTCTTCAACAGTCGGTACTATTTGGAAGTCCCCAAATATGAAGCATCTCAACGGCTGGTCATAGTATTGGGCGAGGGACACAATGGCTTCCGTAAATACCTCCGTTGTGGTTAAATCTAAAATCTTTCCGTACATTTTGCGGAAGGCTTTCCTTTGGAGGGGTCCCATCAACCATCCCAACTCCCTAAGGCTAGTGACATCTAGGCCCTTGATCTTGACTTGATAGAATCTTTGTCCGTTTTGATTTGTCCCCATTATTTACCTAAAAAAGGGGTGGATCAAGGCTCCGATATGAATGATGCAATGCGCATGCATGAAACGGTAAGAAAAACAAGGGGTAATTTACATGTACGAGACCGAAAAAAGACCCATCTTTTTAATACTACGTTCTAGGCATTGCGGCGCCCCAACGCATGTATTAAAAAGTGACGCCTTACTCTAGAGAGACAAAATATCACTAGCTATACAGCAAAACTATAATTTATGTGCAATTTGCAGAAGGATGCATGAGAACAAATGGCACAGAGCGTGTTTGCTCCATGCCCCTATTTGGGAACCTATAGGATAATATCTAGGGGTCTCTAATAACGACTCCCAACGATCCATATCTCACATGGCTATTTTCTAGAGGTATCATCACTCAAGATAATAATATTGCGGCGGCATGGAATACCAGCAACAACACATTATAAAGAGAGAAAGCTCTAGACGAGGTTTCACTATTATCAAGCAAGTCGAAGACCTAGCATGACCATAGATTCACCTCTACTCCTTAGATTCCCATGAACCCGGGTATAGGGCCCCTTTTTTACTCAAACCCGTGGGTGCTTTGAATGCAGTGTAAAAATGTGGAAAAGACAACAGTTATTACATTTACACAGTTCAACAAAATGCACACACAAAGTTTCACAATTACACAATTCCCTAAAATAGGCCTAACTCACAAAAACAAACCCCAGTGGAGTCGCCAACTGTCGCAACCTACCCTTTTGCGGGCGAGCGAGGCGAGACTCACGGGTGCGTCTTCCAAAGGAGGAAAATGCGCGGAGTCGCCACCGATGTTTATTTAACCGAAGGAAACCGGTCATAAAGAATATTCCAAGTTCGGGAGTTCTATTTACATTTGAGGAAGGTATTAGCACCTCTCACGTTTGTCTCAAAGGACAACATCCTTATTTTTAGAATTGTGTGAAATTGTGTTACCCTAACTTTTATTTCTTTTTTTATTTTTTGGGTCGACAAAAGCGGGGCTCTTGCTCCTACGTACCCTCCATCGAAGAGGAAATCAGACCTACGTAGTTCTTTTTTAAGGGTGAATCAAACGATCCTTTTTACTTGGAAGGTGATCATTTTAAGGCGTTGGACCTTAAAAATGATCCTTTTACTTGGTAAGAAAAACTGAGATATTGAACTTTCAAATTCTTTTTAGTGATTTTTTGCGGATGAGCTTGACTTTGCGAGTTGATTTTAGCCTTAGTTTCACTTTAGTTATTAGTCAATTCAATTAAGAAAGAGAAAATCCCAAAGAGAAACGTTCGATTGATTTTTTTTGCTTTATTTTACTAAAAGATATTTTTTATTATTATATTATTATTTTACCTCCTTTTGATTTCCAACGTGGTTACGGCACGAACGAACGGTTGAATTTCATTTTAACATAAATTAATGGATATTATAAATCAAATGATCGGTGGAAATTTATTTTATTTTTTGATTAGGTGAGAAAATGACTTAAGTAAATGACTGAAGCACGTCAAAAAGGGGGTATAAAAAGTAAATGAAACGAGAATAAAAGTACATGAAACAAATGGAGACCACCACAGGTACATAGAATGAATTGAAAAGTTCGATTTCGGGTACTTACCGGTTGAAGATCGAAGAACAATGAAGAACGGACGATGAATGACGAAGAACGATTGAAAATCTTCACGAAATCACCCACGGAAACGTTACGGAAACGTTGCGGAAGCGCCTCGGCTTGGATTTTCTTCACGGAAACAATTTCCCTCAGTAATTTCAAGTGAATATGAAGTGCCAAGAAGGCTGAACCCCTTCCTTCCTCACTCCTCCCTCTATTTATAGCAAAATAGGGGAGGAGCTTGCCACCCAGCTCGCCCAGGCGAGCTCAACTTGCTGAGGCGAGCCAGGTTGCTTCCTCCAGAAGCAACCGCCTTCTGGAGGAAGAATCTGGAAGGCCCAAGTGGGCCTGGTTGCTATTTGCACCCTTTTTTTTACTAAATACACCCCCTTTGCTTTTTTTGGTGATTCTTTTTTCGTAACGTTACGAAACTTTGCGAATTTCGTAACGATACTTGTTTTCTTTCCGTAAGGTTACGGAACCTTACGGATCATGTAATTACTCCGATTTTTAGTCTTCAAAAAATTACGGAAACTCACGGATTGCGTATCAATATTTCCTTTTGATTTCCGGCACGTTACGGAATCTCACAGATTGCGCAACAATGCTTCCTTTTGATTTCCGGCACGTCTCGGAACTTCACATAAATTGCAACAAAGGGTGCCAAGCACCTCGAAGCAGTCAATCAAAGGTTGCATGCCATCAAATAATAGTCCCCAGACGAAATTAGGGTATGACACCCACTGAGTTCGCTTAGTGCGATAGTCACTTTGGCACTTCAAGAAATTAGCTCATTTTTACTTGAAATTGTACAAATTTTAACATTAATTCCAATAAAAGAGATCCTAATGACAGAGATCAAAACACATCAAAGTTTATTAACAATTCCTACAAAAGAACTATAAATTGGGGAAAACTATACATATTTTGCAAAAGTTTTCTATACAAAAGTTAGTCATATAAGATGACTAACAGGAGGTGAGCATTTGCTTGCTGCACCCCATTGCCACATCATATAGTCACACTTTGTGCATGTCCTAAGCACACTTAGTGGAGAATCTTGGATTTGATCTTGGATTACTGGGCTAAACCATAGCTGAAATTCACTAATCATAATGAGTGAAATTTTGGCTCCAAATTTGGCTCCACAAATTCAAATTCAAATTCAAGTGAAATTTGAGTAGAAATTCAAATTTCCTTCCAATTTTGTGTGCCATTTAGGTTATAAATAGAGGTCTTATGTGTGCATTTTGGAACTTTGATCATTTGATAAAGTAGACTTCAAAGTTCAGACCTCATTCCCCTTCTCTCCCTCTTCCTCCACTTATCTTCTCCTACCTTCAAGCTCTTATCCATGGCTTCCTATGGTGGTGAGCTTGTTCTTGACTCATCTTCTCCTTGAAGTAGCGTCTCCAATCACCTTTCCTCCTTCTCCATTCTGCTGCCATTGATCTTCAAGAAGCAAAGGACTCCATTGATGAAGAAGATCCAAGGCCTACAAGCTCTACATGGAGCTACATTAAGTCTTATGCTTAATTTCCACTTTTGAGACTTATACTAAAACCTGGTTTGTTTTACAAGTTCCTCCCCACAAACTAACTCTACTCGATTTACAATTAGTTGAGTTTTAACCAGTTTACCCACCAATTGGTCACTAAACTAATTCACCAATAGAATTGACTTGTTATGTCCAACTTCAATAACAATATTTTCACTTTGACACACCTTAAATTGTGATTCAACTAAACATAGGTACTATAACAAAACACTAATTGAAGGGGCAAAAAGAAAACAACACAAGAAGAGAAGAGAAGGTAAGCATGTATGTAAAGCCAAAGAGATTTTTCACAGAGGTGAGCATTTCTGGTAGCTGGTGTATCTCAATGTACAAAAGTATCAGTAATTTGAGTTCAGATTCCTTCATCCAATTGATGTTAGACATTGAGAGCTGATAAAAATAAAATGCACGAGTAACCTAAAAGGCATATCTTAAATACAATATACTTCTTATTGTCATTCTAAAAATGAACCTAATAACTGTGTTACTAATATATTATAATGTTACTAATCTATATATTATAATGTTATTTTACTAATCTATCTTCATTCATTTGTTCCCCTACAACCTGCAATTCTAATATATTGCAACCTGCAGTTCTAATATATTGCAAATTGATAGCTCCAATTTGAATTGTACACAACTAAATTTTGGCCTCACACTTGGTTAATTCCAAGTTAAAACAACTTTAAATCCTTAATTTGTTCAATTCCCTTTATAGAATTGAAGTGAATGCCAAACTCTGGTCCTTTGCATAAAAGGAATTCCATTCCATGAAATGATGAATTTCTACTCTACATATATGTTACAAATTTCTTGTTCTTAACAAAAACAAAACTAAACAACTGACCATCCATATCCACATAACCCATACCATAAATGCCACCCATGCTTTTGCCTTTTAAGTATTTTTTAAGCTTAATTCAAGGAATGTATTTATTTCCACCATAGACCTAGCTTGCATGTCGGAGTAGTACCACAGGAAGTTGATAAAACAAAATACTAAAGATACTTAATTGGGACATTTTACTCAACTACCTTTGATAACTTTTCCTATCTCGAGGATATGACAATGGAGCATTTCAATAATACATAATAATGGCATATGAAAGACATAAGTGCATGCATAATAATAATTTAATAATTTCATGTTTTAATTTGCATATTGATTATTTTGTGATTAGTAAAATCGGATACAGTTGCAAACTTGCACACTCTGACTTATGAGCATCTTCATTCCCATTATTTAACTGATAGATACCCTCTAACAAATTGTTTGTAACTATTTGTCACTTCCCTTCTATCCTAAGTGAGATGGCTCACCGTCTCTCCCCCCCCCCCCTTCATGCTGTAGAGGATACAGATTTCACATAACACCCAACTCAATGATCCATCAATTTAAATTGAGTGGGCAGACAAAGTTTACAAATTTAGAAATTATAAGTTCTTGGCACTTGCGTATAGTAGGAAGTATCATGGTTGTTGCGACTTATCAACTTATCTTAACTGAGTACTGACACTTTATTGGGGAGGGAGGGAAGGGAGACTGAGAAATCCTTTCGAGATGGTAACAGAGAAGAATTATCTCCACATGTTATGCACACTCATCTATTTATGAACCAAAGACATGAGATGCCTCAGCCCTACTAATGGATAACTGGACGAACTTACAACAACACAGCCAACCGAGAACAAAGAAATAAAACCATCATCAATTTAATCCTACCACGGACAATGGTAATACAAAACTCCTTGATTTGGATAATATTATTTGGATAGGACAGTTTAGCACTCTCCAAAACACAATAGATCGGAGTTCTCAAAATTGGAGAAAACTATAACATTTTCAACAAACAACTAAATTCAGAAAACATAGTACCCTTTTACCTTTTGTTAAATTCAGAAAACTTTGCTAATTAAGTGGGAATGAAACATGTTAATTAATTAATTCCTGATCCAGAAATTGAAGGTAAAGATTAATAAAGGAAATTGGAAGAAATTAACCTGTAATAATACTATTGAAAGTACAACCAATGACATGAAATGGGTAGAAAATAATTGTCGTGACCTACCCTTTTCCCCTAAAGCACTAGCCAAGACAACTTCCCTCAAAACTTATGAACAAAATAATTGTCGCGACCTACCCATCGGCGGGAGGGCGAGGCGAGACTCAATGGTACGTCTTCCAAAAAAGAAAACGTGCAGGAGTCGCCACCAACATTTATTCGAGGAAAACGTTTGAAAAAACAAAAAAAAAGGTCTGTGAATTTTAAGAATAAGGGTTCGGGAGTTGTTTACGTGCGAGGAAGGTATTAGCACCCCACGCGTTCGTCACAAGGGACGACAACCTTTAATCGACTGTGCAAAATCATGACTCCATTATTTATTTATATTTCACTTTTTTATTGTTTTTTACTTTTTGGGGTCGACAAAAGCGTTACCCTTGCTCCTATGTATCCTCAAGTGCGGTGAGGAACTCAGACCTACATAGTTCTTTTAAAAAGCAAGAAAGTTATGCATTGAGTTGATTTTAAACTTTTGAAAGGTTCATTTTAACCAACAAGAATAAAAGAGACCGCTAAGGCGTTGGACACCTTGGACGGACTCAAGCGACTTTCATGGATAAAAAGCTCGGTTACATGTTGATTTTAACTTGGATTCACTTATTAAACTTTCATACTCATTAAAGATGACTGGTGACGTAAATGATCGGTCAAAACTCACTTTAGCAAAAGAAAAGAGATTACGGATGGTAGAAGAATGAGATGAAGATGCACAAAGCAACAAAGAGGACCCCTAAGGGTGCATAGAATGTATTCAAAAACATAAAATAAATACTAATCGGATGATGAACGAAGAACAATGTGAAATCAAATATGGTCATGATTCGGTAGCACCTCGGCCTTATTTTTCTCTTCTTTCTTCTTCTTTCCTTCAAATTTCACTAAATCCTTTCAATGTTTGAAAGCCAAACCCCTTCCTTCAGCCCCCTCACGACTATTTATAGGAAATGAAGGGACTTGGTTGATCTGCAGCTCCCCCAGGTGTGCTGTTGCTTCAACCTAAAGTAACCTTGCTCACCCAGGCAAGCTGGTTACTTCACCTCTAAGCTATTTCGGGGCCCAGGCGAGCCACAAGCTAGCCTGGGTGAGCCAGTGGTCAGAAAAAGCTTCAAAATAATCTTTTTGCCCTCCCTTTTGGGTTTTTTCCGTATTCCTTACCGAAACGTCGAAAAACCTTTCGTATTGTGCAACAACTGGTGTCAAGCAGCTCAATTCGGCTAGCAAGAATCAAAATGTTAACAAATGATAGTCCCCAGATGAAAATGAAAAGGTAAGTAAAGATGAGGACACTAATTTCATCTTAGCGATCTTGCCATCCGACCGACTACTAGCGAAAAACCCAAGCAGTGAAACCTGTCAAAAGAAAGAATGTAAGAGGTATCAGGTACATCAAACAAAAGACCTTAAAGTCTTGAAATGTAAAAGAGACATTGAAGTCTCGACAAAAGTCGTTAATAGCCTTTGAAAAGTAAATGAGACATTCAAGTCTCGACAAAAGACTCTGATAGTCCTGGAAAAGTAAAGGAGACATTGAAGTCTCAACAAAAGACTCTGATAGTCCTAGAAAAGTAAAGAAGACTTTGATAGTCTTGACAAAAGACTCTGATGGTCTTTGAAAACAAAAAGAAGACTTTGATAGTCTTTGAAACAAAAGACTCTGATAGTCTTTGAAAAGTAAAGAAGACTTTGATAGTCTTGAAGACAAAAGACATTGAAGTCTTTGAAATGTAAAGAAGACTTTGATAGTCTTGACAAAAGACATTGAAGTCTTTGAAATGTAAAGAAGACTTTGATAGTCTTGACGAAAGACTCTGATGGTCTTCTTTGGAAATGTAAAGAAGACTTTGATAGTCTTAACAACAAAAGACTTTGATAGTCTTTGGAAATGTAAAGAAGACTTTGATAGTCTTGACAACAAAAGACTTTGATAGTCTTAACAACAAAAGACTTTGATAGTCTTTGGAAATGTAAAGAAGACTTTGATAGTCTTGACAACAAAAGACTTTGATAGTCTTTGGAAATGTAAAGAAGACTTTGATAGTCTTGACAAAAGACTCTGATAGTCTTGGCAAAAGACATTGAAGTCTTTGAAATGTAAAGGGCAGAATACATTGATAGTCTTTGCAAGACAACAGACTTTGATAGTCTTGGAAGAGTAAAGAAGACTTTGATAGTCTTGACAAAAGACTCTGAAGTCTTTGGAATCTTTCACTAAAACGTGAACATGCTTAGCAAAGAAGCAAACCCCCAAACCGATCAGAACAACACATATTTTTGAAGAAAAACAATGTGGCTAATGGGAAATGAAAGCATGCAGATAGAATTTCTCATAGCCAAAAATGAGATTTAAGACATTAGCATTTCGTTTCTAAAAGAACATTAGAAAAACACTTGGTCCAACCAAATAGAGGAAAACTGCTCAAGGTGTATAAAATCTCACATAGGCAAGTGTTTCATCTTAATTCCAAACCACATATATGTCGTAGATTGAATTTGCAAGTCATTTCCAATCAAATCAAAGATAATATGTGCAATCATCATGAATCAATAGGACTTTATAAGGTTGGATTTTGGTAGGAAATATCGCTTTGGTTGTTCGGGCCTTTCCTCTTTCTGTTTCCTTTTCTCTTTGGTTCGGCGCGGAACAAGAGCGGACACAAAGATTTGGTTTGTAACTAAAGCAGGTGATCACTTTACACATCCCCCAGGTTTCAACCAAGTTACTATTGCTCTTCTCTTATATTTTTCTCTTTCGACAATTCTACACATTGTTCAGACATTGTCTGGTCCAAAGAACCCCCCATTTTTTTCTTTTCTATTTTCCCTTGCTTTTCTTCAATCTTTGATTGATTGATTCTTTTTCTTTCTTTCTTTTTTCTTTTTCTTTTCTTTTGACGAACATGTCTAACCTAAGGTAAGAGAAGCTTTGCTTGGAAGATCCTCATATTCTCTCTTCCTAGGGTAAGGTTGGAAATTTCCATCCTAGGTCAAGGTCATGGCCAAAAGGTTGACGTTTGGCTCAAAAGGCCTACAAATGGCGGGACATGATGTATGTCAGGATATCTATTTAACAAATGGCTCAGAAATAGGGGAATGCCCAAATCACTTCCATGAAACGCATATTATGATGATAAGAAATTCATGCAAAATTAATCATAGGAGACATCCATGTTGACACTCAAATATAAGGCTCTATGGCCATGCAAACACTAAGGCTTAGGGTTTGTTTCCACATTCAGACCAAACCAGTGTTTCAACGATTGCTCTTTTTATCGAGTCATACAAACATCTGAGTCCATTTTGGCATTCGGGAAAATCCTTCGTTGCATTCACCCTCTAGGTGGACATTTCCTTTTTCTTTTTTAAAAACCTTTCGTGTTTTGATCCATGAATTTTCTAAAGAAAACTAGCGATCATTTCTTTTTTTCAAAAGCATGTTGGTTTTTAGTTTTTTAGTTTTTAGAAAAATTTTGTAACCTAGGAAAATTTGTTACCCGAGATTAAACTTATCAAAGAAACAAAGGGCGTGTGAATGAAAAGAAACCATACACAAGACCCTGTTTTTTTTCTGCTTAGTTTTCTTGCTTCATACAAACCATCATAATGCAATAGTACGACAACACGCTAGAAGCAATAAAGTTTCATCACAATGAGATAACAAACAAAAACTGAAAGCGATAAAATAAGTAAAGTTCTATCACAATGAGATAACAAACAAATATTGAAAGCAATAAAAAGTAATTAAAAATGAGTTCACAGTTTTAAGCAATCCCGGCCAAGCAACTATGCCTCCTCAAAGGAAGAAGTCCATCACATTGGCCATGTCATCGTCTTCCTGAGCTCCATCTTCATCTCCTGGGGTCTCTACGGGTCTTGCCCCTGCCTGAAAACTGGGTCTGTCTCCAGGCCATGCGACCATGGCCTCGAACTGCTCGGGAGTAGGCCATGGGTAAGGATTGGGGTCCTAGCGCTACTGATGCAGGGTGTACAGGTAAAAGCTCTCATTCAGTTGCACCTAAACCCTATGATTGGCCGCCTGCTGGTCGGCCACATGCTGCATATATGCGTGCATCTGGAGCTCTATCATCCGCATGTGAGCAGAGATGGTGGTTGTCGTAGAGGTGGCAACAATGCATCTGCGTCTGGCTGCTACTGGTGGTCCTGCCCCTGCTACTGTGCTTGCCCCTGTTGTTGTGCCTACCTTGGCATGCAATACTTTTCTATGAAGGTCCTGTTAATGGGAGGTTGGATAAGCTTTGTGGGGGTAACTAGCACCCCATAGAACTGGTAGAGACCCATGATCAAGGCCGAAAACCCCAGTGCTCTGTTGGACTTTTCCAAGTCCATTGGATGCCTGGGAGGTGCAATCCCTACAAATTGGTAGATGGTGTCCGAGATTAGTTAGGCCATATTAATACTAACCTGAGTTAAGATGGCACTTCGGCAAGGGAAAATCATAATTATGATCACTAGGGAGGATGTTTCTAAGAAGCAGTGTCATCCAGATCTGTGTCAGGGTGGTCATGCTAGTGTGCATGATCCGCACCCGTTTCCCTGTCACACTTCGGGCGAAGTCTTGCCCTGGAACATACAGTATTTGGCCGATGGCCTCCTTATCAAATCCTGAAGCCTGGCCCCTCCTCTCGCTGAATTCGCAACGTTGCCCTACTTCCAGGGCCAATGGATGCCCCAAGAACTGATTAATGACATCTTCATCAAAGGGGATCCATTAGCCCCACACCCAGGAACGCTTATCCCTAACTCCCTCCTCTGTGGGCCATGCATTGGCATAGAACTGCATGACTATTTCTGGATCATATTTAGCCATGGGCCCCATAAGTTGAGTCCACTGCCTCCTGGCAATTTCCTCCTGGAACTCAGCATATTCTCCCTCTTTCAATCGAACCCGTCTCTCCTTGAGGAAAGACCAACTCTTGATTGCTTCAAAATGGCATTGGTGTTCCTCGCTTCGAAACCGGTGTCCGTCAAATTCCATATCCGCTTGCAAAACTGGATCCTTCTCCAGCGGCCTCCTTCCTTGCTCTCTTAGAGAGGAGCTTCCTTGGAGCCATCGCCTGCAAAGTCACGTTCATAAAGTTAGTTTGCACGAATCGCACAACCATCATTTCATTTATCTTAAACAAGCAAAGGCCAAACAAATTATGAAAAGGAGCATGTTTCTTTTTAACAAAATGCAAGTGTCACAG